>NC_140932.1:101113354-101240854 GCF_014529385.1 Adiantum capillus-veneris | reverse complement strand
TGACTTGCTCATTTTCTCTCTTTTTTTCTTGCTTACAAATGGACTTTTTATTTACTCTGTGTGTGACTTGCTTATTTCCTAACATACATTTCCTAGCAAAACATTAAATTCACTACCTTATAGTTACGTAGTGCAAGGAAACTAAACACTAGGCAAAAGGTAAAAAGGAAAAGGAAAAGGTAAGGAAGAAGAAATGAATACTTGACCACTTCTTTTTATAGAATGAAAAGCTTTAAAGTTTTTTGACTTTCCATTTCGAGTGGGTTTTTCATTTCTTGTTTTTTTGGCATTATAGTGAGCAACCCAAAAAATTACAAGGTTTTGTTATGCTCATGTTAAGCCATGACAACATCTAGGGATCATAATTACAATGACTATCATGGAAACCACCTCTACCACCCCGCCTCCACATCCTTGATACACAAGGTCCATACTCTTGTCATTATGAGATCTTTTATTTACTGACGGGGGCCAAGATTTGCCCCCATCCTAGGCATTCCATCTGCTATAAGTAGTCCTAGACCAATCCTCTGAGTGGGTTTTGTGAAGTCTACATTCCTCTTCATTGAAGTTTTTAACAGTTTTGGTAGTCTTCGCGAAACGTTTTCTTGGCCAACGATGCGCTCAAGATCTATTTTCTACCTCTTTCTCCTATGAGATCGTAATTCTTCCATTTATTTCATACTGAGAAATATAAGTTTCTTCAAACATAAATAACAAGAAGAGCACCACATGATCATATAAGTCTTGAACAAACAATAGGTAGGTATCTCACAATTATTTCCAACTAATCATACAGACAATAGCTGAAGATGATTAGCATGTATGCATCCTTTGATAGAATGCAAGATAGCTTTATAGTTGTGAAGAGCAAAAGCCAATCAAGTGGATCACGGCGCACGGAGTACATAAACAAAACTCCATAAAACTATTGGCGCTCCGTGATCCACTTTATTGGCTTTAATACAAAGTAATAGCTACCAAAACTTAAAAAAATATATATACTCCAAAAAACAACCTTTGTACAATTTCAAGAGTGGATCACGCCGCATGGAGTACATAAACGAACCGCCACAACACTACTGGCGCGCCATGATCCAATTTTGGTTGGTGCAATGTTAAATGGTCTTTTACATTTTGAAGCAGAATTCCTTGACACAACTAAACTATGGAACAAATGAAAGTGAAGAGATTTCCCTTACCTTTGCCAAGACTAAACATTGCTCTTCGTGTAGAGATTCAGGACTGGGAATTTTGTTGTTGGTCTTCACACTTTTGATTAATGCACCTTGTAGTAGACATAGGCCTTTTTAACTCTCTCTCTCTCTCTCTCTCTCTCTCTCTCTCCCCTTTTCATACAATAATAGACATTACATTAGGGGAATTTTGAGGTCACTTTTGTGCCCTGTAAGAATATGTAGAGAGAGAATATATACTTTATTTAAAAAATAGTGAAATGTTTGTAAAAAGGTGAGTTTGCGTCCTTTTAACCTCCACCGAAACATGTCATTGTCAAACTTTCTAGGATCTTTCGTATTCTAAAAAATACTCCCTCCAAAACTAACGAAAACGTCAGTTCTGGCCCAAAATTCAAAATTTCCAAAAGCTGAAACAAACCTTTTCTGTGTCGTCTTCTTTCTCGTATCTGCACAGCTTTTTCCTATAGTACTATCTCTGACAAATACTGTTAACAGACTTCCATGAGGAAGAGAAGAAGCTTATACCATCTACACATTGAGCTAAATGAAGAATATTGTCCAGTGCGCAAGAGAAACAAATGTGCAGAGGTGTCCTCGTCCATATTTGAAGCAATGCGGCAAGATCAAAAAAATCACATTGATCTCTGGACTGATGGAAGATTGTATCCATTGGACCCAATGACAAAGAGCACTCCCCCATTCTCAAATTGTTCATCTTTGATAAAATTTGTGGGTGATGGTCAAAGAGGGTTGCTGGGTTATACACAGAGTCTTGCGGCAGAGAGAGATATTCTTAAGTTAGAAGATCATTTGACCAAACAAATGATAAATAATCTTAAACAACAACTTGAGGAATGTAAAGAGAGCAACGAAAAGCTACAAACTCAGCTCAAACAAGCTAGAAGCAAGAATACAATGGTAGGAAACAGACAAAGAGAAAAGAAGTTAAAGAACATTGAAGCCTTGAGACGTGGTGCAGGAGGTTGCAGCAGGAGAATCAGAGCAGCAAGGTATTGTTATTTTATATAGTGCTGCTTATGCTTATTTTATATGATTCTGCTTATGTTAGGTTGTTAATCTTTCTGTTAAGTTGTATTATGATTCTGCTCCACATTATTATGCTTATGTTATTGTTATTATGCTATTGTTCTTTATTAAATGATTAATATTCAGCTAACTTTAATTTAGTTTGTTTATTTTGTTGGTGTCATTTGGACAATAATCAGTTAATTTTGTACCTTTTGATTTAGGACTTTGCTACAACCAAACTCTGCATCAAACATGGAAATGGCAGCTAAACATTATTGTGATGTTTTACCTCTCAAGGTTGCCAAAAAGATTTTCACAGAGAAGAAGTTTAAAAAGGCAAAGGAGCCGTGCATTGAGGGATTTTTGCAGAGCTCTTGCTTGGACAAGGATGATGTGCAATATACTATGGATAAGGTAGGCATTAGCAGAGATGGTTATAGCAAGCTGTTCAGAAATATGAAGTCAAGGTTGAAGCAATGTAAGGTCAGGTCCTCTTTGCTTTCAAAGCCATCCATTGTGCAGCAGGCAAGGAAAAAGATCAATGAGAGGATAATGGAGATGCTGGGTGAGCCTCACCACATTCATGGTACCTATCATGGTAAAAAGAGAGATCTTCAATTTGACGAGTTCAATAATATTTTCCTTGACTTGAAGACACTTCAGAAGGAAATGATCAGATTCTATGAGCTGGAGCATACAGAAGCAAATGGTGTTGTCAGTTTTGTGATAAAGCTTGATGAATGTGAGATTGTTAAGAACAGAAAAATTGAGAGGATTTCCATAACTTTAATGAACAGAGCATTGAAACCGAAGGATACCAAGTACTTCAGCATGCAATCGGAGAAGAATGTCTGGTGGCTAGGTGCTTTTGAAGTAGAGAGTGAAGACTTTGATGTTCTGGATTGGGTTTTCCATCAAACAACAATACCCGAAATCATTAATGCACAAGAATTAGGGGAAGAGCTTGAAGTTGAAGGGTTTGGAAGTTACAGGGTGGAATGGCACATGGGAGGAGACCTTAAAACCCTTAAATGTATGTACAATGTCTCCAAAGGAGCTATGGCAAAGAGCCCTTGCCTGTATTGTATGGCATCAGCAAAAGAATGTAATCCTGCAAATTGGAACAAAGCACCCAATAGGCATACTCAAGATCCAAACTTCAAAGCAGTTTTAAATATTCCACTTGCTAATGTCCACATATGCACTCTGCATGCTCTTTGCAGAATTGTGGAAAAAATTGTATATCTGTATGTGGGGTTTGCCTGGAAGTTACAGCCAAAAGCAGCTAGAGATGCTGCAATCAAATGTATTGAAAGGGTTTTATCAGAAATTGGCCTTCACAGTGGTAAGGTTAAGATTGAAACAGACCTGAAGAGGTCTTCAAATGGAAACAATGTGCCTAGAAAGGTATCTGTTGGTGGTGTGAAGGTCAGAGCTTTCCTAGGGTTTCATGGCAAACTAGGAAAGGAAAATGCCAAGAAGGGTTCATCCAATGTGAAGTATAACCGGTGGAAAGCTCTCCACAATGCCATCAAAGATCATGGTCTTAAAGGTACATCAAGAAAAAAAAAGGCAGAGGTATGGGAATCACTAGACAAAGTATTTTCCTACTGTGATAAGACATCCTGGGGCAAAAATGATCTACCAAATTTCAAGAAAGTGCTCAATGACTTCATAAGTGCAATGAAAGATGCTTGGGATCAGGAATTCACACATTACATGGTATGTTTTTTATTCCTTTTTAATATGTACATACTTTTAGTTTGGAAGCATATGATTAATCTCATACTTACTAATTATTGACACACTTTTACTTTGCCAGCATATAATTTACAATCACACTCCCTGGTTTGTAAAGAGATGGGGCTCCCTGTCCATATGGTCTACACAAGGCATGGAGAAATCCCATTATCAAGCAAGAACCAAGTTTTTCAAGCATACAAGACATGGAGGAGGTGCAGTGAAGGCAAACAGCTTGCTTGAGGTTTTCCAATGGTTCTATAGACAAATATGGCATAGAACGAGATCAAAAATGACAAAGAAAGCACTACTGAACTCAGATTTAGCAAATGCCTTACACAGGAACAAGCAGAAAAGACAAAATTCATATAGTAGTTCATCTGCAAATGAAAAATTCTTACAATGGCTAGCTACAAGAGAGAGACAAGGTAGAAAGTGGACCAAAGTACAGGTTTGAGCAAAGTCAGTCTTTTGATGAAGGTACATCAACTTCACCCCTAAACTTCAGAAACTTCTGCTTATTGTAGCCTATCATTTGTCTCTTGAGGTCCCCAGAGTGGGCAAGCACATAGGATGCCATTGTTGCAAAATAACCAGCTCTAGAACCAGTAAGGCCAGGGAAGAATCCAAAAATTCTGATGGCTTCCTTCTTTTCCACCAATATTAACTTCTCGAACCCTGGAGGAAGCTGATATGAAGCAACAACCTTTGCAAGTGCTTTAATTGCAAGCATTGGCAGCAATGGTTCTCTTGTAAACTTGTTATGGAATATAATGATAGTCTCTTTGTTGAGCTTCCCAATAAAGTGTCCCAAGCTCTGGTTCCTTCCTAAATTTAAGGGTCTGGAACCCTTCCCCCTGCCAAGGAATTTGTCTGTGTCCAGTATTTCAATCTGCAAAAATATGTCTTGGTTAATTGTTCAACACATTAATAAGACAGGGAAAAATGGTCATTAACATACCTTAGGAGACTCATCCTCCTCAAACAAGGTAGGTTCCCATATATCAATGGATCTAGTTGGCCTTACTTCATAATCTCTGGTCTTTTCCTCTCCCATATGCTCTATTTTAAGCCTTTTCTGGATCTCATTGAACTCCTCTTCAGAAGGTACACCCTGTTGCTCATATCTCAGAACAATGTCCTGCACATGCTTTCCAACACTTGAGCTGTCAATAAAATTTTCTGCCTCTTTGTCCAAGACTGCTAAGGGGCAAGGTGAGTAATCAATAAATCCTATGTCATTAGATCCCCACTCACCCAAAACTGCCAAAGCATAATCTTCCCTTAGATCAAAAAGATGTTGAATGTCATTCAGCAAAACATATTCCTTTTTGCTAACTTTGTATGTGGGAAATGTTGCTGTGCAATGCAAAGGATTAACATCTTCATCCTCAATGTCAACATTTTCCACTTTAGTGATGTTTTCTGCTTTAAATTTTGCAATGTCCAGCATCTCAGTGCTTTGTAGCTTCTCTTTCTCTTCATGGAACTCCATCTCTATCTTCTCTTTCTCTTGGTCCTCCTCAGCCTGGGAAATCTGCTTTGGAATCTCTTTGCCCTCTGGTGTTGGGAGTACACTGAAGAAAATGATAAGTCGAAGGTCATAATCTACCAACTGGCAATGCATATTACCAGATAATTTGCAAGGCTTTATGATCTTTTGCCAGTCTGGATGAAGGCTTGACCACTTCTTTGCAATACCTGTCCTTGACAAGCTACCTGCTTTGCATATATCAACAAAATGAACAAGATTGTCAAGCCTGTGATCTCTGATCAATTCTGTATATCTCTTTCAAGTCACTAATTTGTGTAGAGAAGCCATCCACAAGTGCTTGAAGATCAAAGGCAGCATTAAAAATCTGTTTCACACTTTGAAATCTTGTAAGTTCATTAACTTTGTAAAGAAAAGACATCAGCCTGTCATCAGCCGTCTCTTGTATATCCTATGTATCCATTATGACAATCGACAAATGCTCAGCTGAAAAAGAGAAACGAGAAGTCTATCAAGACATTAACCACCCTTCTTTATATCAAGTCTACAAACAAATTAAAAGCACAAAATTGTCAAGCAAATTAAGCGCACAAATTAAGCGCAAGCAAAAAATAATTACATAAAATTGTGACACGCTAAGTTTGTCGCTTGCTATGCGAACTGTGAGGGGTTAAGAGAAACTCGACACTCACTAACTACGCGCAGGGAGTGACACTTGGTACGCGATTTCCTATTGCTAGGAAGAGGTCGACGTCTCCCAAAATCGCGCACGGGTGTCGCGGTGTGTCACTTGGAGGGTTGGAGGCTTAATTTCGAAGCCTTGTGAATGACAATAAGCGAAAAAACGGGTTGGGTAGGTTCTTTTTATGGCCAAAAACGCCGCCTCGGGGGGTGTGCAAATCGGTTTCCGCCTCGAAGTTTGGTCCAACGGCTAGTTTTTATGCGCCTAGGGACTTGCGCCATGCACCCTATATAAACCTCCTTAGAGCCCAAACTAAGCGCATTTTGAAGGATGTTTTACCCGGTTCTCGCACTTCCACAACCCAAAACTTCGAGCGCTTTGACCGTCACCCCGTGCACGATATTCGTAAGTGAGAAGACTTTGCCTCCTTTGTCATTTCGCGTACGGAGTTTCAAAGCAATGTGTTCCACTATGTCCACAAGTGTGATCATGTTTACGATGTGTACCGCAATGTGTGCCACTATTTTCACCATGCATACAATATGTGTCTCAAGAGGTTTAAGAGGTTTTCACCGCTTGGGACTCCCGTCACCCCGTGTGCGATATTGGTAAGTGAGAGGACTGTGCTCACCGCCTCTATGTACCGCTCTGTCACCCCGTGCGCGATCATCGTAAGTGTGAGGACATTGGTCCCTTTGTGATTTCGCGTATGGGGTGTCACCGCAATGTGTTCCACTTTGTATGGAAATGTGTGCCACTATGTCGAAAAGGAGGAGTTTACTTTGATAAAGTAATAATAAAAATTAAATATACATCGTTTACTTTTTTTACCAATGTTTGTTGTGTAACAATCATTCCTATCCCTTTTGAGGATGGCAAGGACCAAGAAGACTGCAAGGAAGGTTGATAAGCTTCTATCCAAAGATGAAGAAGAAGCTCAGCCTAGCAAAGCTTCAGCTGGTACTTCCAAACCAAAGAAGAGCACATCTCAAAGGAAGGACCCTAAACCAAGCACACCTGACCCTCAACCAAGCAAAAGAAAAACTACACATCAGAGGAAAGCTTCCAAGCCACTGCAGCTTAAGCCTCTCCTTACAAAGAGAAAGTTCAAGCAGGGGGTCAAATGTCTAAGAGAGATAAGGAAGGCCATAAAGGCCATCAATCTTGCAATTCCCAAACTGCCCTTCCAAAGACTATGCAGACAAGTTGCAGAGGAGTACAAGATTGACATGAGGTGGACTAGAACTGCATTGGCATGTATCCAGGAGGCTTCTGAGGACTTTATGATTGAGATTTTCCAAGATGCCTATATCTGTGCAGCTCATGCCCATAGGGTTACTTTGATGGACAAAGACATGATCACTCTCAGGAGGCTGAGATACAGGTTTTCAAGAATGTTGGAGCCTGTCCCTATGCATGATATTAAGGCCTTTAATATTCTCAACATTCCTCCATGGAGGAAGCCCAAGGAGCTTGAAGTAGGAGTAGTTGATATTACTGAAGAAGAGGAAAAGGAAAGGAAAAAGAGAGCAAAGGAAGACAAGGAAATTGTAGAGAGAAAGGAGCTTGACCTGTTGGAACCTCAGCTAGTGCCCCTCTTGAGGCGTGTCAATCCTACTGGTTTTGCTGTCGCTCTATTCAGTGAGGAGGATCCTAGGGAGGATTACAATTCACTTGACTCTGAGACCTTGGAAATTCTCAAGGACTGGACCAAGGAGATGAATTCTCCACTCCTTATCACATGCCTCAGGTTGTTTTTGTTTTCCTCTGTATTTTTGTTTATAGCAAGAACTCTTTATATAACAATATCTTGTACCAGGTTAATGATGCATACATATGAACCAGACCTTCAACAAAAGGTGGAATTTTTAGACCCTTCTATCTCCCACTTTCTCAGGATAGAGACAAATATTAGAGAGCTCACAAAGTGGTTGATTCATGTGGACTTGGAAATCTATGAAATTTTCTTGATTCCTTATCATGAGAGGTAAGTTTCCTACCTACACCTTGTGAAGAGAATTTACTAATTCATGTTAGAAGGCTAACTGAGGCTTGTTTTTATAGCTCACATTGGAGTTTAATTGCAATTGATATTGTGAAAAGAAAATGCTACTTTGTCAATTCTCTTGTTGGAGTACATGGTCAAGCAAAATTGTAAGTATAGTAGCAGACACATTTTGTAAACCACAAGCAGAACCTCAAGCACATACTTTTAATAAAGAATTTTGGACAGTGCTGCTACAAGATTTATAGAGACACTGGATAATTGTCCACCCATGCCAAAGATGCTGACTGAAATCCAATTTTCAGTTGTGAAGGTTGGAATTCTTTATGCTTTGTTCACTTCAATGGATTATCCTCAAATATTTTTTCCCATAAATACATGTAATGAGTTGCAGGTTCCAATCCAGCCTGAAAGCCATTCATGTGGATGGAGGGTAGTGACAAATGCCAAGCTCCTCTTGGACTTCATATACTGCAATGACAATCCGAATATAGAAGTATAGCATATTTCATATTTGCCAGCTGTATTTTTTCTCATTTTATTGTTCCTAAAACTTGCTTTCTATTGCCTTGTATAGATCAACAGAGAGTGCTATAGTGAGAACCATGTATGGTTGACAAGAGCAAAGATTATCAAGTATATGATTGAAGCAAATGGACAACTGCAAGAGGTATTTAAAGATGATGATGTTGAAGAGAAGGGGAAAGCAAAGCTAGAAAAGGCAAAGGGGAAAGCAAAACTAGAAGAGGAAAAGGGAAGTGAAGAGGAAGAAGAGAGTGGTGAGCAGGAAAAGGCAAGTGAAGAGATGGATGATAAGAGAAAGAGGAAGCAGCCCTCAAGCCCTCCTGCCAAAGAGCCCACAAGAAAATCTCCCAGGACAAAAGAGCCCACTGCAAAAGCACCAACCCCTAGGGACAGGAAAACTCCTGGCAGAAAACTATTCTAGCTTTTTGTAGCCCACTCTAATTGTAGCCCACTTGTATCAAGCTTCCCACTTGTATCCAATTGTCTATTCTATAGCCCACTTGTATCCAATTGTCTATGTAATTGCAAATATTTGAAATTGAATACATTTTGATCACCTTGTTTTAAGACTCTGTTACAAAATCAAATCATTGAAGTAAAATCATTGATGTTTGGAAAATTTGCATATCAATAACAAAATAAAGATCCTTTTAGATCTTTATTTCAATAAGATCCTTGCAGGTCATGTGATACAAAACAAGATCCTTGCAGGTCATGTGATACAAAATAAGATCCTTGTAGGTCATGTGTTACAAAATTGCCTTGAAGGATGTTTAAGGCACCAAATGTACAATGCCATCCAAGATGTCCTTGCACTGTAGCCTCTTTTCATTCCTTTTTGATACCTACAAAAACAGTCCAAGTTAAATTAAGAACCAATAAGAGAACAAGAGACTTTTAGGGATAGCAGTTACCTTTCCACCATTTATTTGAAAGCAGAATGTTGTGGGCAGTTCAATTTCATCATTTTGCAGGTCCAATCTCAATTGATGTAAGCTACACATGCCTCTTATCTTTACAATTGAGAGATGCTCATTGTTTACCCATATATCAATGTCTTCTATTGGGCTGTCAATGAAGTCCTCCATGTCTTGATCAAGTGGAGTTAGCTGACCACCAACATAGTGCCATCTTCTGTAATAAAATGACATAATGAAGTTTTGTGTCCCTATCATGTATTTGCAAGCAATTGAGCCAGCTTGCACATTACAAGTGATTCCATTCACTGTTTTGGTGTTCCAACCCTCATCCACAAATTCAAGTACATTTGTTGAGTCTAAAGTCTTCACTGAAAACATTGTTCTAGATTTTCTGACTTCAGCATTAGAGAAGAAGTCTACAAAAACTGTAATGGGCATGAATATAGAAATTCTACTCTGTTTGCTTGCTCTGTTTGCTTTCAAACACTTTTGAATCTCACAAAACAGTTTGCACCTATAGCCCTCACTTGTATTTGAGCTAGGGAGTGACCATTCTCCACTTTTGAAATCAGGCAAGTCTAGCTTGGTTGTGGCTCCAAGTTCTCCAGTCCTTCTAGGTGGAACATAATAATGGTCAAAGAAGAATATTCCATTCTCTGCCAATGAACCCTTAGTCCTTCCCTTGTATATTTCTTCACCAATTGATCCATGACACACATCCAGAATATTTATAACACATTCTATTGGCTGCCATTCCATAATGTTTGAAGGATACAAATCTGTACAACAAATAACCTTATACAACATGCATTACAAATAAGGATTTAAGTTAAGAGACTTACAGTTTGGTCTATGTAATGGAAATACAGAACTCTCTGAGTCAATATGCAGATCTTTATGCATGTACACATGCTGCACCAGCACCTCTTTGATTGATTTTTTGTTGTCGCCAAAGCTGAAATCTTTAACAATACCCTTCCATCCCGCCAAGAAAGAGTTTTTGGTGGAAGACTTTATTCTCTTGTTCTGTTGCATCAGTATCCACGTTCCTTTGTGTATAGTTATTGGAATCCATTCTCCATTTTGATCAGTCGTGTTGTAAGTGACAATGGCTTCAATGGAAGTTCTTGGTCGTTTTGATCGTGATGAAGATTCCATGGTGAAAAAAGAAATGAGCAGAGAAGTTTAGCCTGAGTTCAAGAGAAGAATAAGCAGAATGTGCAAAAAACGGTTCAAATCTGGAAAAGATCATGAGATAGAATCCAAACGTTGTTTTATGATGACGACGTGCAAAATGAAAACAATATAATATGAGAAGTACGTCTTTCTAAAAGCGACAGCGATTGAATGCCTTTGCACTTTTACTTGTTTACATTGCTATTTACCAGCTCAAAGTTGCGGTAAAGATAGAATATTTGCTTTTTTGTGAGTTTTCAAAAATAGAGGTTCCGTAACGGAAGCTCTTCAACCATTGGTTGAGACCACTCTCTCTCTACACGCTAAAAGGCACAAAAATTACCTCAAAATTCCCCTAATGCCATTACCGTTTTCAATGGAGCACGCCGACATGCACTAAATGGATTGTACGACCACAATAAATAGTTTTTTACAACCAAAAAATATGTGTACTATTTATGGTAACAAATGCACACTTGGATTCATGATGAGAGAGAGAGAGAGAGAGAGAGAGAGAGTTTCTAGCAACTCCCACTTGAACAATTACATTATATATACCATATAAAGGAGAAGTAAGTGTGAAGCAGAATCAATAACAACAGCTCCTATATACCATAAAGAGGACAAGATACTGAACATAGGCGATTAATAGCCTCCCAAAATGACTGGTTATATGGTCGAACCCGACCAAAATTTAGGCCGAATACTATATCACAGTCCCAGATGCAACATTATTTTCAAATGAAGCTACATCTAAAAATGTTTGATTCTGGCAAAGAGAGCAGCATCTGTAAGAAACCATCACGTACAAACAGTTTCCCATATTTCATTGCCCTATATTTATACAAAAAATCCACCTTTATCCAGGTCAATAATTGGTGCCACCAATTGGAATCCATGTTTTGAAATGCAAACCTGTGTTTATATGAAACATCTAGCTAATCTATCTATAGCCAACCAAGAATATCTACCCCCAATATTCTTGCTTGTAGAATGCACTTATGAGCAGGTATAGTATCATGTTTACTCATCCCAACAAAGAAGGTGGGGGAAAAACACCACCATATCAAGAGATATGCAAGCAATCCGATTCGAAAAAAATACTCCAATTCTAAAATCTAGCTGCCACCCAAGAACAACAAATACACTTACCTTCCAATGGCCGAAAAAGACGACAACCAGTACTTGTTCACATAAGTAACATCTATCCTATATATCCATAGACATGCAAAAAAGGCCTTGCCTCAATACTCCAATTTAAAATCTCCTCCAGAGCAGGTATAGTATTATGTTTTCATCTTCCCAGCAAAGAAGGTGGGGGAGACTACTCCATTGAGATACAGGCAAGCCAAATGGTTCAAAAACAATAATTAGTTATATTATGCAAGCTAGCTGTCCGCTAGAGACCAACTAGTATACTTACGTTCAGATATCTGAGAAGACCAGTACTAGAAGAGCATTATTAAGAGTTTTAATCGTCATTTGTCAATGCCTTGATCAGCAAGCCTTAACTAAAACCTCAAAAACAAGAGAAGTAAGAGAAGCTATTGCCGATCATTACTATCATTTTGTCATCAATACCAACGGCTCTGGCTGTCTTAATACATCTAGAACTACCTGTATACATAGTATGCAATCATAACACCTGTATGCATACCACCTGTATATATATAGTATACAAGCTATCGGATACTAAAGGCAATCATAACAACCGTATACATATATGAAGGCTAGCGGATACTAACTATTAGTATCACCCGAGACCAGCAGAAACTTCCCTACATAAGGCCGCATAAAGCAGTAGCCAGTTAGCTATGCAAACAGTAGTTGGTACCGGATCGGTTGGCAAGTCAAAACCCCAACCAAAAGAATCCATGCAACACTTTTTATCAAAAAAGAGCCCAAAGAGCAGTAGTACGAGAATAACCCCCCTCAATTCCTAAACTTACAAGATTCATTAAATTCAATTTAAATACCACCAGCACTTGCTGTAGCAATAAGTCCAAATTCCCTCCCCTTGGGAGAACATATCATGCCTTACTTGAAACAGTGTAAAAAATGTTTGAAGCAAAAAAAAAAAATCCTCCTTACCTCAGTAGTATCCACCATGTTTTTCTTGCTAGGGGCCATACTTTGTAGACCCTCAAGTGTAGCTTTGTATGATGAACATACCAATATAGAGTATACACACAATGAGAGAACACACACACACTTGCAGAATGAATACCAAGTGAGCTTGTAGCTCACCTTATATAGCACGACAATCTCCTCGAATCTTGCTTAGCCAGGCCTATATCCGGGAAAGGATCACACGGCATCAACAATGTCTTTAATCACCACCGATTCCCCCAAGTACAGAGTGGCATCCATGCTTCGACCATCCCAAAATAGAGCGCGTCAGAAAGGGGGGGAAAGAAAATGCATCCACACACTTCCAGATAGTCAGAATAATCAAGGCACTCATGTCGACCAAAGTCACATAATATTGGTTAAATACTTTTGTACATCCCAATTATGAGAAAAGTAACCACCAGGCTCTTTTATCTAAGTAGCAGTTCATACATCTAACCCATGTGGTGGGGCATACAGTAGATAACAAATTTTTTTAGGAGAGCAAGGCATACTATGTACAGTTGGCTGATTTTGAAAGTCAATGATTGCCAAGGGTTAAAGTATATTCGAGGGTTACATTATGGTAAATAGAATAGAGAGTCGGGTTATCTCTAGAAGGATAGAGAGAGAGAGAGAGAGAGAGAGAGAGAGAGAGAGAGAGAGAGAGAGAGAGAGAGAGAGAGAGAGAGAGAGAGAAAGAGAGAGCCACCCTTACCCAGGGAGAGTCCTACCACTAGGTGAGGGGGGTCCTCACCAGGTGGTGAGACCATCCCCTACAACCAGTGTATCAGTGAAAGAGTTCCAAAAGTTCAATAACTTTCTCATTTTTAGCCAAGCTTAATGGCCAAGAGTTTTTATTAAGAAATTTCCTAATAGTGCCCAACAACTCAGTTGTAGCAAACCCATTTGCTACATATTTCTTCATTAGATTACATACTGCCTGAAACACAATGAACGAGTCTGAGGATGAGTACATAATCAGATATACCATGCCGAGACAAGTTTTTACTGCTAACTTACGTGGACGATTACTCCTCCTTCTGACGAATTCAATCAGGCCAAGGTGTAGCTTGTGTCTTTTGCAAGAGAATTCAATGCTATAACTTTTGGTTAACGGAGAAAAAAGTGACAGCTCAAATATTGAGAAAAACTATTTTAGTAACAACGAATTTGTTGTCAATATTCAAGTATTCCATGAAGGTCGGTTCAACCTTAAGCGTATCAGGATAGATTAGTGGTATGCATTGTACAAAATTGGGATTATTTAAACTTAATAAATCATCCATATATATGTAAGTGTGTTGAAATAGTGTAAGATCAATAGTAGTGTCAGTAGTCTCCAGTTGTTTAAGTATCCATTTATACTCAAAGAAAGCCAAATAAAGATTGCACATGACTGGTGAACATGAGAAGTCCATAGGGATACCATGGATTTGTTGAAAGCATTGTTCTCCTAGCATGACAAAGGAATTCTGAAAGAGCCATTCAATAATCTCCATTAGATTATGTGGATTATAATGTGTGGGTGGTACTTTTGTTGTGTTTTTTACCCATCTGGGGCTTCGAGCTAGTAAAATAGTATGGTGTCCCATCCTATTTCTCCTCTCAAAAACCATTTTACAGATTTGGTGTAGAACAAAGAAAAGCCCGAAAGGCTGAAAAAGTGATATGTTTTCATAACATTGCCTGATATCAACGGAAAACATAGAAACAATGTTTTGTGGGAGATTAATGAATACCTCAGTTGAGCTCTTCAGAAGCCATAAGTTATTAATTAGAAGTCTAGTGAATTTCTTCACCGGTTAAAAACCTATCATCACAGATGTTATTACAGTCAGTGAGAATAAGATTGAGGCAAGCAGTGATCACATTTGTGGCATGTAACATGATAGAATTGGAGGCATTGGAATCCATCTAAACTTATGCTTGTGACTTTTATAAGTGGGAAAAAATATAGGCAGTTTTGAACTTTGAATGTCTAATTTAAGTTAACTCAGGGAAGAGTCCAGGTATCGGATGGCTTCTTCTTCACACATTTCAGATAGCAAAAGTTCCAGTCCTTTAAGCCTCGACAAAGCCATTATCTTGGCTAAGTGTTTGTAGATAATAGTAGGTATATGAGGGGCTTTGTCAAGTACTACCACAAACCACTCCTTTTTTAGTTTATGCATCATAGAGGATAGTGACGGGGAAATCCATGTTGCTTCTTGACTAATCCATGCAAGTGGGATTGATTCAATAAAATATTGAAAGTAAGAGGATAAAGAATCAACAAGTCTAGCATGTTGTAGGCTATCTAAATTCAATAATTTGACTATGTCAGTCAAGCGAGTAAGTAGTGCGGAAAAAGCCAAGTATGGATTTATTGGTTGGAGTGGGATATGATTCAGACCCTTACTCAATAGGTCCTTGATTTCACTTGAACTAATAAGATAAAAATCCGTAGTGCACACATGTTGTCCAAAATCCTGCAAGTCATAACAGTAATTTCTAGAGAGAAAGCACATACAAGATGATTGTTTGTCTGAAGTAAGAAATTATGTAGAATACATAAAGTTTTTCAAGGGAGGATCAAAGGTCCAACCAAAGGTTAGTTCATCCACCTTGTTAGTACTATTAAACACATGTAGAAAAGCATACTGTATTATACTTTTTGGAGTAAACAAATCAAAAATTTGATTCAAAAAGTGGCAATGAACAATACGCTTCTTTAGATTCTCTTCCTTGCATAAAAATAGCTTTCCAAAAGTAGTCCGATTAATTTGAAAGAGCAATACAAACAAGTGTTAAACATTTTCTTGATAGGGAGATTCTTTCCCCTGCCTTTGACATAGCTTCTAGCTTTATTACGTCCTTTAGAGGACCCTGGTGTAGAAGAAGGGGATAAAAAAGATGTGATCGAGTGTGAAGCAGAACTAGTTAACAAAGGCCTTTTGAGGCTAGGGGACTCCTCTGCATCAAGTGAAGGTTTGGGAAGGGATTGGATATGTTTGATGCCTTTAGAATAACTTAAATTAGAAAGCCTCCAATTTAACATGCCTTTAGGCTTGATGCATCTAATTTTAGTTCTTTCAAAGCCTCGTACATGAAATTCCTAAAGTGAAGGTAAGTGATTTGGGCTCGCACAGCTTCCTTAGCTTGGTCACTAAGCCAAGAGCAAATAATAGGTAGAAAATGCTCTCCCGTGTGAGATGGGAAGAGGTCCTCCAGATGGTTGAGGAGGAACCAAATTGCATGATCGAACCAAAGGATGTTGCTTTTACAATCAACTTTCACATCTAAAATCTTTTGCAAGCACATTTGATGTAGGGGGGTAGATAATCCAGATAGATTCTGAATATAATTCACTTCTCTATTTAGAAAAGGTCATTGTCCCCTTGGTTCTAGCATAAATGCCAGACAAGATAGGGCATTTTCTGGAATCCAAGAAATGCATACTAAAAGGTGCTTCTATTACATCACCTTTGTCCAAGAACTGAACTCCTTTGAGGGTCTCCAGTCAAAAATCTTCACTAGTGGAGGCAGGTAGGGCTGCAAGAAAAACCCAAGTCTCAATTGAGATGGGTACCACAAAAGCTTTATTTTGAAGCTCCCAAAGCTGATGGTCAAGCTCAATTCCTTCAATAGCAATCTGTCTTGGAGGGAGGAAGGGAAAACACTCCGAGAATTTTGGAACCATATCCAGTAAGAAGTTTCACTAAACGAACTAAGTCCCCGTTGAAAGCTTTTGACTGCTTCTACAGTAGCATCATCCCTACAAAAGAGGCCTTTTGGAGCCTTAGCGGGATCAAAAGATTTAGTGGTAGAAAAACAGGAAGCAAGGCCACAAAGTTTCCTGATAAAGTTAGAAAGGTCGGCTCCTTTAGCCGAGAACTGTAGAAGATCTAACTTATGACTCATTTCAATGGCAGCAAGGTTAGAAGCCAACTTCTGAAGGTGAAGTATTCCTTCTTTTGACTCAGCAACCAGATTGGAAAGGATAAGTACCCAGTCATTAAAGGTTAATAGATTCATGATAGAGTCATGGGTATTTGTAACCTTTGAGAATTGGTTTTGAAGAGAAATTGCCAAAGGGTCGTGGATAAGTTTAATCATGAGCATGGATTCCGGGGAGAAGGGTAGGGTGGATAGGTCAAGAGCAGCAGAGATAGGGACAATCTAAAGTTAAAAATATCAATACCAGTAAGATCTAAAGAGGAATTGGTAAGTATTCCATCCTAAAAGCCAACCAAGACAAAGGTCGTAGCGGTTGTGTGGGATACCCCCTACCCTAGAAAATCCGTTCGCAAGTTGCATCTCCTAAGGATATAAATCCTGCAGACTAGGTCTTGGTGACATAGGTAAAACCCAAAGGCACCCATGTGCTTAAGGAGAGAGTTTATACTATTATCAATATACATAACACATGCAAAAAACTACAAATACCAAGGTCTATAGTTCAAAGTATCAAATCATGTATTCCTTTCGACTGAAAATCCAAACAAATACACCTCAGTATCAGGCCATAATAGGGTAAGAAGGTCCTGATTAGTGTGACAATATAAGTGAACAACATTCCAACTTCTCAAACAGGAGCCAAGGATCGAAGGGACACCCTTACCTGCATCCACAGTAAGAAAACAAACTATTCGTCGCTCGTTAGTTTTCAAACCGCATAACAGGTAACTGGGGTGATCTAGTTGTCATCCATGTCACCTTGGTACTAACTTAAGAAGAAAACTATGCTATTTAAATGAAAATGATGTGTAATAGCGCTCTTAAAGTCCGTGATTTCTAGAAACAAATTATCAAAGTGCTAGGTTAAATTTTTCAAAATGTATAGTATTCCTTCCAATTCAAAGTTTAATACCAAAATTCAAACGTGAAATAGAGCCTAAAAATTTCCTTAATTGACATACATAATCAACTAAAAGAAGCTCATACTTCCTTAAGCCCATTAGTTTCCAGAAGACTTTCTTTAGATAATTAATTCAATGTATTTATTAAAGTCAAAGTTCTATGTAAACCTTTATTGGTTATGTACAATAAAAGAGTTTTTTAGTTATTTCTTCCTCCAGGTAATTACCACCGACTAGCCAATTGGGTTAAATTTATGTGAAATCCAAGTCTAGGCCGATAAAGGAGCCCATACAACCCAGATGAAGAGCGAATATAAAAGCAAACGGAATTTAGAGAATATTTCAAGGACAAGCACTAGAAGACATAATTTTTTGATCAATAGTGTGAGCCCATTACCCACCTGTTCTACAAACACCATTAGAACCAATCACTCATTATTCCATACCAGATAAACCAGTGGAAAGCCCATCAGCTTCCCAACCATATCCAAGTAGATAAAAGGTTTATACACACTATAGAGAGGAGAAGTGGAAAGCCAATTAATACCAGCAAAAAAGACCAGATATAAGGTCAACCCACACTATATCCTGGGCCGAATACTATACAATAGTCCTACATACCATACAGAGGATAAGAGAAATCCCATAGGTGGTTCATACCAACACATAATGATCGGAAATATGGTCACACCCAAAACAAATTGGGGCTTGAAAACTGTATATCAGTCCCAGATACAGCATCATTGACAAAATAAATCCCAGCTCTACATAATTGCTGCTGGTAAACCGAGTAACATGTAACAGAAACTGTAATACCCACCTCCAAGCCAGACGTATTCTCCCAAGTACCCCAGTTTGTATTCAAACTTCGAATGGCTGAAAAAGTCAGAACTAGAGGAGCATCAGTAAGAGATTCCCGCCGGTATCTACCAACGACAAGGCAAGCATCGACCAAATGTATACATGCAACATAATTATTTTTCTCAACAAAAAAATAGTAAAAGAAATTCTACCTCCAATAGCCATACCTAAGACCGAGATGAATATAATATAATAGTCCCAACTGTAGCATCATCCACGTATGAAGCACCAGTTGGATAGTTTAGTTGATGGTAAACCAAGTAGTAGGTAAGAGTAACTGCAATAAACAACTCCCACTTGAACAATTACATTATATATACCATATAAAGGAGAAGTAAGTGTGAAGCAGAATCAATAACAACAGCTCCTATATACCATAAAGAGGACAAGATACTGAACATAGGCGATTAATAGCCTCCCAAAATGACTGGTTATATGGTCGAACCCGACCAAAATTTAGGCCGAATACTATATCACAGTCCCAGATGCAGCATTATTTTCAAATGAAGCTACATCTAAAAATGTTTGATTCTGGCAAAAAGAGCAGCAATTGTAAGAAACCATCAGGTACAAATAGTTTCCCATATTTCATTGCCCTATATTCATACCAAAAATCCACCTTTATCCGGTTCAATAATTGGTGCCACCAATTGGAATCCATGTTTTGAAATGCGAACATGTGTTTATATGAAACATCTAGCTAATCTATCTATAGACAGGCCAAGAAAATCTACGCCCAATATTCTTGCTTGTAGACTGCACTTATGAGAAGGTATAGTATCATGTTTACTCATCCCAGCAAAGAAGGTGGGGGAACAACACCACGATATCAAGAGATATGCAAGCAATCCGATTCGAAAAAAATACTCCAATTTTGAAAGCTAGCTGCCACCCAAAAACAACAAATACACTTACCTTCCAATGGCCGAAAAAGACCACAACCAGTAATTGTTCACATAAGTAACATCTATCCTGTATATCCATAGACATGCAAAAAAGGCCTTACCTCAATACTCCAATTTAAAATCTCCTCCTGAGCAGGTATAGTATTATGTTTTCATCTTCCCAGCAAAGAAGGTGGGGGAGACTACCCCATTGAGATACAGGCAAGCCAAATGGTTCAAAAACAATAATTAATTATATTATGCAAGCTAGCTGTCCGCCAGAGACCAACTAGTATACTTATGTTCAGATAACTGAGAAGACCAGTACTAGAAGAGCATTATTAAGAGTTTTAAGCGTCATTTTTCAATGCCTTGATCAGCAAGCCTTAACTAAAACCTCAAAAACAAGAGAAGTAAGAGAAGCTGTTGCCGATCATTACTATCATTTTGTCATCAATACCAACGGCTCCGGCTGTCTTTATACATCCAGAACTACCTCTATACATAGTATGCAATCATAACACTTGTATGGATAACAATCATAACACCTGTATACATACCACCTGTATATATAGTATACAAGCTAGTGGATACTAAAGGCAATCATAACACCCATATACATAGTATGCAAGCTAGCGGATACTAACTCTTAGTATCACCCAAGACCAGCAAAAACTTCCCTACATAGGGCTGCATAAAGCACTAGCCAGCTAGCTATGCAAAGAGTTATTGGTACCGGATTGGTTGGCAAGCAAAAACCCCAACCAAACGAATCTATGCAACACTTTTTATCAGAAAAGAACCGAAAGAGCAGTAGTATGAGAATAACCCCTCAATTCCTAAAATTACAAGCTTCATTAAATTCATTTTCAATACCGTCAGCTCTTGCTGCAACAATAAGTCCAATTCCCTCCCCTTGGGAGGACATATCATGCCTTACCCGAAACAATATAAAAAATGTTTGAAGCAAAAAAATAATATTTCCTCCTTACCTCAGTAGTATCCACCATGTTTTTCTTGCTAGGGGCCATACTTTGTAGACCCTCAAGTGTAGCTTTGTATGATGAACATACCAATATAGAGTATACACACAATGAGAGAGCACACACACACTTGCAGAATGAATACCAAGTGAGCTTGTAGCTCACCTTATATAGCACAACAATCTCCTGGAATCCTGCTTAGCCAGGCCTATATCCCAGAAAGGATCACACGAAAATAGTAGTGCCTTTAATCACCACCGATTCCCCCAAGTACAGAGTGACGTCCATGCTTCCACCATCCCAAAATAGAGCGCATCAGAAGGGTGGGAAAGAAAATGCATCCACCCACGTCCAGATTGTCAGAATAATCAAGGCACTCATGTCGACCAAAGTTACATAATATTGGTTAAATCCTTTTGTACAAACCAATTATGAAAAAACGTAACCACAAGGCACTTTTATGTAAGTAGCAATTCATGCATGTAACCCATGTGGTGGGGCATATAGTAGATAGCAATTTTTTTAAGGAGAGCAAGGTATACTTTGTATAGTTGGTAAATTTTGAAAGTCAATAATTGCCAAGGGTTAAAGTATACC
Organism: Adiantum capillus-veneris; assembly: GCF_014529385.1. Classification (NCBI taxonomy): domain Eukaryota; kingdom Viridiplantae; phylum Streptophyta; class Polypodiopsida; order Polypodiales; family Pteridaceae; genus Adiantum; species Adiantum capillus-veneris. The sequence goes on along the minus strand of NC_140932.1, from coordinate 101,219,811 downwards.
CGAGGGTTAAATTATGGTAAATAGGATAGAGAGTCCGATTATCTCTAGAAGGATAAAGAGACACACACACACACACACACACACACACACACACAGAGAGAGAGAGAGAGAGAGAGAGAGAGAGAGAGAGAGAGAGAGAGAGAGAGAGATCCTTTGCATTTATCTCTTACAGTGGAATGGCAAGAACAAAGGCAATAGCAAGGAAGGGAGGGAAAGGACCAGGGCTTGCAAAGAAAGCATGTGGAAGGTCTGTTATTAAGAAGAAAAGTTCAGGTAAACCAATGAAGATATTGAAGGGACCAAGAATGAAGAATATTCAGAGAAACATGGGTTTATTTAGAGAGATCAAAAAATCTCAGAAATGTATTGAGATTTGTGTCCCTAAACTTCCTTTTCAAACAGCAGTAAGGCAAATTTGCGAGGAAGCATGTGCTGGTACAATGAGATGGAAGGTTTTTGCCCTACTCTGTAAGAAGCAACATGAGATTTTTTATTGGAGTACTTTAATGATATCACCATTGTTGTTGCTCATTCTCACCGGGTATGGACAAGGACAATGAGATGCTCAAGAGAGTACGTTGGAGATATGATAAGCTCCTCATCCCTAATGAGTTTATTGACCCTAAAATCAAGGATATATGGCTAATACCACCAGGCCGACATGATCATGGGGTTAAGATTCATGAGGTTACTCATGATGTGAACACTAGAGCCAGAGCTGAGCAAGAAGAAAGACGTTACCTGGAATCAGATAAATTAAAGAGGAAAGAGACTGCTGCTACTAATGAAGAGGCACAGAGGAGAAATTATGGGCAAGTTAACACATACTTAAATGCAAGAAACAACGATATTTTACATTCCATGAAAGAAGGACTGTTAGCAATCATTCCCCTTGTTGATGGTACTTCGCAATTAGCTCTGGATTCTGTTGATATTGGAATTTTGAAAGATCCCAATGCACAAATTACAGACTCTATTGTTTATTTATGCCTAAAGTAGGCGCTCTTCTCTACCTAAGATACTTTACTTTTGTATTTGGTCTCTAATTAAATCCTTTTTCTTGATTGTAGCTTAATAAAGAGCCACCTCCCTCAACAAAGCCATACTAAAATACATGTTTTAGATCCACAATTGTCTGTGCCACTCCGAATAAAAAACACCCCTCATGGCATGTCGGAGAGATGGTTTTTCCATTGTCCAATGCTTCAGTTCACAACTCTAGTGTTTCCATACAAATTAAATAATCATTGGAGCCTTGTATGCATTGAACTGGACAAACAAGTGGTATGGACTATCAACTCCATACGAGGAACACATTCAGAGATAAGAGTGTGAATGTTGATGTAACCTTGAGTTTTTATTTGGGCTATGGATGATGACCTCAATATTGTTAATAACAAATAACTTTCACTATTCATAGATGTGTAAAAAGATTACTTCACGTCTGTGGAAGGCTTTGTGGAAATCATGAACTCTACAGGGAAACTTTTAAAGCTGTCAAAGTGCCTAATCAAACAGATCTAAACTCCTGTGGTTGAAGATATCTTCCCCATGCAGAGTACATACTACAGAGTTTTTATGCTTTGAATCCATTTATGTCTAAGGTATTCCGTGCTATGGTTTGGACCAACTTGGTGCTATTCTTAATTGAAGTATTGACCACAAGTTAACCTAATTTTGCAGAATGCTGTGGAAAATTATACATTGGAATATTTACAAAGGTACCACGCATCAATGATTCAACATCTACTATCTCTTTGAACTCCAAGAGTTTTAGATGCAGAAGACAGTTTTGTCGACGACCATATAATAACTTTAACAATGGCCGGTGATGAGCAAGTCATGCCAGTTTCCACCACTGGAAACCAAATCCGTAAAACTGACCCCATATTAGAGGAACAGACACTGGTTTACTTTGTAGTTGGAGTGACTGAAATGGAAGTTGGGGTTGATCAATGTGAAGTAGACCAAGCTCTTGAAAATGCAGATGTAAAATGCTCTTCAGAGCCGAGGAATGCAACAAAGGGTCTAGGCCAAGTAGAGGAGGATTTGGGAGTGCCTTTTATTGTGGCACAAGATGAGGCACATGATCAATATGAGGGAGTCCAAGCTCCTGTAATTGCTAAAGTGAAGATCTCTTCAGAGCTAAGAGAAGATACAGAGTGTCTACACCATGTAGAGGAGGAGGCCAATGTTGCAAATCAAAGACAAGAATAGACAATAGAACAAGTTAACCATTCCGCCATGGAAACACAAGAGTTCCGTACTGCACAACCACAAGAGGTGGATACCCTTGGCAATACAAAAGGGAACATCGACACTCAACAACAGAATGTCAACATTAGAAATGACCAATACGGACTCTTGCTTCAAGTAGATATGGTTGTTCCGGTAATATCCATTGTATTTAAATAATATACTCTTTTTTTGTTTCTAACTACTTATATGTATGCACACAATGATTGTAGAGACTAATTATTTTGGATCTCAATGGATTGTTGCTGCTGCGACAGCCGTACAGTGTACATACAGAGATCTTTGATTTATGTAGTTTTTGCTTGGGAAATCTCAGAGTAGTAATTTGCCCAGGCACAAAGGAATTTTTGGATGTTTTGATTCCACGGTTTAGGGTTGCTATCTGGTCTTCAATGCAGGCCCAAAACTTGAATCCCCTTGTTTCCATAGTTTGTAGTTTGGCTGAAATTCTCAGAGATTTGATTTTTAGTTTCTGTATAGTCAAAGAAATTATAATATCATTGTGGGACATTTCCACCCAATTAAAGCTAATGTACCAATTTTCTACAAGCCCTTTGAACAAATCAATGTGCCTTATGATGCTCTCAATACTTTGTTGATTGATGACACACCACATAAATCCAGCCGGCACTACTATTTCTCCACCTTCATTTGAAGGGCATCTTCACGATCTTTACCTACAGGACATTTTAGTCCCATACTCGCAAGGAATGTACTTAAGCCCATTGAGCACATCGGAATTTGTACTTACAAAGGTACTTAGTAATTCATTGTTTATACATTAAATTGATAATGTCTACCTGTCTATGTGTTTCAAATACTCTGAGAGAGAGAGAGAGAGAGAGAGAGAGAGAGAGAGAGAGAGAGAGAGAGAGAGAGAGAGAGCCTTGAACAAACACTTGATATTAATATTAAACTAGTCAAAAAAGTTACATTTTGTAGAAGCCATTCAGGCTAGATTACATGGGCACAATTTGAATACAACCAGAAAGATCTCCACACAGAAAATGCTTCTCCCTTCATTGCATTACTCTTCGTCCGCACAACAAGAAATAAAAGTTTACGGAGTCAATGTTGGCAGTCTTCTCCACTATGTCATGTCAAAGTTGCAAAAGATTGCATTGATGCCTTATTGTAATTACTGTCATAAGATGTAGGTCTTTGTCCACCACTTCCACGCCTATGACAACATTGTTTGCCAAACTTGCTGCTTCTTGATCCATAGGCACATATCAACCTTCAACATTGTGAGAACACTTGTACCAAAAGGAGATTATTAATGTCTGTGTCACAAGTATATACTTGACAATGAAAGTGTCAAGAGAAATCTCGCAACATATGCCATCTGTTTCTTTCACATACCACCCTCGATCAAGAAGCTTATCAGACAAGAGGGAATCAAATAATTTGCAAAGCAGCATAGTTTTAGAAACATTCACATTGCAGGTATGAAATAACTCAACAAAGAGACCAACAGGACATAAATTTGCAAGTTTCACCAATTTAGTGGGTATAGAGTTTTGGAGAGACCTATGAACATCCCTATAGAGCCTGCTCCTCAATGCCTCACTCATTGTTGTGTCGGGAATGGGCCAATCCATGAAGTTCCAATTGGTTGGTAGTGAAATCTTCACCAATAAACCTCTCTGATTCCTTTGATTGAGCTGGTAGAAATGGTCATAGAAGAAAATACCCTCGTCTCCAAGGCTTTTGCTAGTTCTATCTGCATATTTGCAAGACCCCAATATGAGCATGGGTCACAGAGATGAGACCTATAATGCACTCCAATGGCTCCCATTCCTCATATGAGGAAGGATAAACATCTGTGAATGTAAAAGAATAGAGCTAAATACAAACATCTGTATAACCTATTTAAGTATCTATAATAAGAGAAGAAAAAACAAATTCACATTTGAAATGTAAGATAACATTTATAGAGGAGTGCTAAATAATTAACTCACAGTTGCACTGTGGATTGTGCACCTTGGAGACATCAACACCATTAGCAATCACATCAGATGAGTGAAAACATGTTGAACAAAGACCTCTTTCACAGTCTTCTTACCAACCTCGACTTTGAAATTTAAAACTCTTGCTTTCCATGTAGAACGAAACATATTTGTTGCTTTCGCGCGTTTTCTCCTTCTTGGCTGCATAAGAACCCAAGAACCTTTGCTTATCCTTTGCTCTTGCCACCTATTATCTGTAGTGAGAGAGTTTGAGATTGAGATAGTGCTTGTGCTACTACATGGTTCTTTTTGGCACACTAATGGTGAGGTTAGTTGGGGACATTGTAGAGAAACCTCTAGAACTTCTTTGGCGGGAAGAAGACAAATCCATAGCTATAATGGAGGGAGAAGGACTTTTAAAATCCTTTCATAAAGGTAGTGGATATCCTTTAATGAAGGGAGAGAGTTAGCTATTAATTAGAAGTCAGGTTTCAACAACTTGACGGCTACTGGCAGTGGGCCCTACTTTGTGAGATGAGGAAGTTACCTTACAAAAATGGAACAAATCTCAATATTTTAAAATGGTTTCTTTCATTTTTGTGATATTTTTGATGCATTTCTACGTTACGTAAGGTTGCTGCTCATTTCTGCAACTTTCTCTCTCTCTCTCTCTCTCTCTCTCTCTCTCTCTCTCTCTCTCTCTCCAATAAGGCCCTCCAAATGACCTCCAAAATCTCCTAATGAATGGCTTTACAATGAGGTGGATGGGGATAAAGCAAAGGTGGAAACATCTACGATGAATATGTTTTATGGCCACTAGTATGGGATGAAACCTCCATATGCACCCCAAAAAGGAAGGGGGAGGAACAACCATCAATGGAGGTGGGAAGAGACATCCAAAAATTTGGTATTGAGATGCTAGTGTAGGATCCAATGGAACAGTGGGTATAGTTTTGAGTTGTTTTGACGTTAATTTTAAGTGCTTTTTAAAAAGTGACTTTGGGTATATAGTGACTTTCTAGGTTTTAAATTGACATGATGAATGTGGAGTATGGTAATCTCATGGCATGATTGCTTGAAGGAAACACCGATGGATGGGAATATAGTTTTAGAACCCAATGGTGATTGCAGTAATGCAAAGCACAAACCCTCGCCGATATGAGACTTCTCCTCCAAACTATGGAAGTGCATTTTGGGAGGAATGCATTTTTCAAAGCACCTCTCTTTCATCTCTATGCTAATGCAATGCCGGTTGAGAGGTTTGCACGGTCTTTCCATAGTGCCTACCACAAAAAAAACATTGAACACTATGTGTCCCTTTTGAGTAAAAGTGTCAAACATCCACCCACATATTTATCCACGAAATACAAGTCACAACATCTCATAGAAAAAACAAGTCACAACATCTCATAGCAAAAACATAGCATTTTTAATATTCTTGAGTGAATGGTTGTGTTAGCCAAAAAATAGCTTTCAAAAATCTTGTTATGCTCCCTTATGGAACTGATCGGATTTCCCACATGATCTATGTTGTATGGTTGTGTCCCAAAAAACCCTTTGACTCCACTACTATTTCCTGTATAAAGGGACCATCTTGTTGTGCCGCTTAGGATCCCGTTGTCGTGCCCTCCTTTTTGCCTCTAGGATTTTTACGTATCGTAGGATCATGACCTCTTGGTCCCCCTCAATTCTGCTTGCGATCGGAAAAATCATTGGGGTGACCAAGGACCTCTCAAGGATCTGGGCTTGTTGGATTATTTCGTGTGCTTTAGGTCAGGGAGGTCAAACTAGTCATAGGCCTTAGCTACACCTCAAGGGCTTTAGACCCCTGGGTAGGAAAACGTCTAACCTCAGATATCTTTTTGGTATTCTGAGGCTCCTTAAACTTACCGTACTTGTCCACCAAAGGTATTTGGTAGGTCCCACTACTCGCAAGGTAAAGGGTAATCTGTACCATCTTATCTCTGGTGATTGCAAGGGAAGCAGCATTGTCTCGAGCCAGTAGGAAATAAAAGAGTACAAAAAACACCTAAGGTTGGATGAATCTAATGGCCAATGAACCACCTCAAAATCCATTCTTAAGGGATATTTCACTACACTGGTGGCACTCTTTAAGCCGTAGTAACCTGTGACTGTTATTACCTCACCCTTCTGTAGTCTAAGTGGAACCTTGTCAAATCAATCTATTGGCATATCTCATCCACCTCCTTTTAAGGGATCCACCGTGGTGGGTATTCATAAAGTGTAGTGTAGTCTGGAGTTGGCAACGTCCTTGTAGGGGGGTAGTTCTTAGTGATTTTGTACCCTTACCCTTTGATGATCCCATGCGCCCGCAAAGCGTTCCATCATCAGAGCGAAGATAGCCATCCCAGATGTGCCTCGCACCTGATTGTCGTATAATAGGTATACCAAAAAAAGGACAAGTAGGGCAAGCAATAGTAAGGCCCCTATTTTCAAAAGAGCCGTCTGATCAAGGCAATCAAATTGCCCCACGCGGATAAGTGCCCAAGTGTTTTTTGTCCTGGGGTGCGCTAGTCGGGGCGCACTACCGTGCCACCATCATTCAAACCATATGGGGGCCTACGCAAGAGCCGACGCTGGCCATTTCCATGCAATTCTATAATAAAGAACTTAAGAGGAATAAGGCTAGAGCCACCTCCAGTCTCTGTCTATAAACAGATGAGGAGCCGTCTGGGCCAATAACAATAACAAAAATAGAGTCTACATCAAGGGGATCCTTTGGGGCACTCCATGCCCGACGGGATGGGGATAAGGGCCATGTTAGAGGTTTCTGCTGGTGAACCACAAAAGTTTGGAAATCGGCAAAGGTGGATGGCGGTGACAGGTCATCCTTCGAGATCTCTCAATTAGACGGCCGGTTTACGCCGCTCGAGAAAAGGGGGTTGGCAATGTTAAGGGGGGGGCAAAGGGTATAGTAGCGCCACTCAATAGACCCCCTAGGCTGTCAAAAGATCCAACACTCCCTGAGGGTACACCGGTGCTACCGCTTGGAGCGTGATTGTCCATGCTACCACTTGGTGTCATAATCCGCAGAAAGGCAGAGCCACCGGAGCTATTAGTTTCAGAGCTCTGTGAACCCAAACCAAATCCTATGTTTATAGGGTTCTGAGAGGATTATCCTCCCTAGATGTTTGAGCCATACGCTAGTGAAGATCCTTTGCAAGGTTTTCGTGCATTTTTTCATCTTTCATGCAACCTCCTTCTGGCCAGTTGACCAGCTTATCATATTCAAAAGAGAACAACCACCCCTTGGCTAGATACGGGTGTCTCGATTTAGATGGGCATAGACACCACCTAGTGGTGAGATAAAGGCTGCTATGGGAGTTAGAAAATACCCGCAGGCTACCCTCCCCAGAGGAGGGTGCTGCATCTACCTAGCAATGCAGGGTGAGGTTTAGGTATGTGATATCGTTCGTCGTCCACTATCTAGAAATGGTGGGCCATTTTGTGACGGGTTGGTATGTAAGAGCCCTATTGAAGGCCTGGATAGGGACCTTGGTCATGCTATTAAGGTCACACCACTGGCTATATGCCATGTACGCTGTCTTTAATGCGAGCTGGGTGGAGGCCATGTCTACAAGATGCTGGTGCACCCAGGAGTGCATGGCTATATACCTCAACGATTTCCACCTCAAAGCGTCCTTGTTGGGAAATCTAGGTGCCCATTTGAGAGCGTTTTTTTCATTCATAAGCGACATTTTTTCTTTTACCACCCCCTTTATATGGCTACAATACAAAAGGGGGACTAGCCCAAGGCCCAGGTAGCTAGCCGCTAGGGCCCCCCTTGAGAATTTCAATAAGAAAGGGAGTGCGATGTGTCACCGTTCTGGTTGTTAGTATAAAGCAAAAGCGCCTCCTCCCCCCGCTAATTGGTCCACGTCGGGCCACCTCGAGTTGGCCGTAAATAAGGAGTAGGCGTCGGGCTTAATCAACATAGCGGCCTCCCTTTAGCCTCCACTGTTACCCTCTCGTTGGAGAGAAACCTTTTTAATATGGTGGCGGCCACATTACTGGGTTGTCGAGTAACATGTGGGAAGAGCAGCAAGTTATTTCCTTCTACAAGTGTCAGCTCAAACGGATTGGCAATTCGGCTCACGTCCAGGCTCTCGCACCTTTCTCCTAGGGTGTACTGCAAGAGTGCCATTAGGGTCGACTTCCCCGTGGCCCTGGGCCCCCACAGAAAGAGACTGAACTGCTCTCGAGTATCCAATGTAATGACTAGCCTCAGGAAGGCTCTCAACAATTTTACCTTAGGATGTCTCCATCCATTAGGGTCTATATCCTCCTCTACTTCAAAACCCCAACATTGGTAGGAATGTCACCATGTTGTCGATCATAGTAAGGATGCACATAGCTATCACTATTGGCTTGAGTAAACACAACTACGATGAGAAAGGACATTTGCAAAAGTTAGTTAGCTCTTTTTGTATACAAATGCATGTATAATGAAAACAATAATGCCTCAAAGTACAAATGTAAATTAAAATACTTGCTCCCATCCATCATTGTGCATCAAGAAATAAGGATGTGGCAATTCCATGCATAGTGTGTGACAAAGATTGAATCCACATTGATCTATGTCTACTTTTTCCATGTTGATATTCTCCGTGCAAAGTGTTGCAACCATAATGCCATGTGGTAGAAGATACTATGTCGCTAAAGCTAAGGCAAACTTTAGTATCTCCCTAGAGAAAAGGTTTCATTTTGGGAAAACTAGATATATTGGAGAGATACATAGTGACTTGGAATATTTTCCTAGACAAATCATAACCCCAAATGCAAGTAATAGGATCCATTTTTCCAGTGTAAGTGAAGGAGCCCAAAAATAATCATATATCACTCCTTTATTGTAGCATGGAATTAACATATAAATGATGTAGCAATTTTGATGTGTTTTTGTTATTGGATTCAAAGGCATAATTTACCTATTTTTGTGATCTCTTGGATTGCAAATCTATTCACATGTAGTTGATGTTGCAACATAATCCAATGTGTAGTGGATCAATCTACTTGTTTTTACCATCTACAAGAAAGAAAAATAATGTAATTCGTCAATCAAATTTACTACTTCGTACAAAAAGAGAAATATTGTGATCAAAAGAGGTTATGCATTAACCCAAACACCTCCTCAATGTTATCATTTGAAAATGGACCATGAGCGCTTTCAATCCACTCGCAATCACAATTGGAAAACATTGAGATTAGTCAATGTGGATTGGCAAAGCCCACCTTCTGTGTCATGAAAATAAGGGATATTTGGTACATACAAGTAGGTCACTCTGTGCACCAAAAAATCCATTAATCATTGCAGTACCTACAAGAATTACCTCTTATTAATATCACTTTAATAAATAAAAACACCTATTTATTGATAGTGTGAAATATTTAAAAAAACTCTATCTCTTCATTGTCTTCAAACTTGAGGTATGTGCATTCAACTTTAGGTATGAGTTCCTTCACCATTTTTTCTTACTTGGTCCACATATGCTAGGCATAGAGATGGTGGTTTCCATCTCAAACTATGATCATCTTTGTCAACATGTAACTCAATTTTGGGATGCCCTCTAGCTACATAGCCAATTCATAAGATAGTTGCAGGTACCAACCATTTGTGGCTTGTCGATCAAAAGGTATAGACTCATTTGCAAGAAGCCTAAATATTATGTGACCAAATGTATCACTTACATTCTTCGCATTGGTGTGCAATGGGTTGTTGAATTACCTTGCCCTATGCCGATGGAAGGTGCTCTTCCACTAGCATTCATTGGGGCCTTAATGTTGGACATATCATGGACTTTTCCCCTACATATTTTGTGATGTTGACTTCTCTTGGGTTAGCTCAATCTTGCTGGTGCTCTTGATCTGATGGAATTTTATTCATGCACAAGCCCCGAGTGCCATACTCGATGGTGAGACAAACATTGAGAGAGAGAGAGAGAGAGAGAGAGAGAGAGAGAGAGAGAGAGAGAGAGAGAGAGAGAGTTGACGGCTAGGTCAACAACACGACATAACTCAACAAAGCCTTAGTATTTGAGAGTTACGGAATGCTATGGATTATGGTCATAAACATCATTTGTAATAAGTAGATAGTCCACCTGCAAAATCAGGGGTGCAATGGCACTTCTAGATTGTAAATACAAATCCATTTGACTATCAAACTCTATTTTAGGTTTAAGCTAAGGTGACCTTACTATCTAAGGTACCTAGGTAATTTTTGTACACAAAACTTTTATCATAATCATAGTTTTAGCGGTATCGTCTATTGTGTGTGAGAGAGGAAGAGAGAGAGCGTGCGCTTCATCCTGTCGCTACTCCCCACCCGTTCATTGTATTGTGGATCTGACTGGACCATTGCATTAGCCGCAGCAAGAGCTATGCAACAACACCAAGCATTTCTTGTAAAACGAAGCATACGTGCTCGCGTATCTACAAGCTATTTGCGGTTGTAAGTATATCAAATAATGTCCGTTTTTTGTGTGCAAGTAGTCATTAGAATCATAGTGACATAAGCTACGCATAGGTACTCATAGATTTTAGTTTCGAGAACTTTCAGATTTCATCTCTGTCTTTATACGCAATTTTTGCAAATGGGTCTAAAGCTAGGGTTTTGAGTGTAGAGGCTTAGGGACAGGTGTATCCTAGTGAGAGGATGGTGTTCCTTTAGTTTTGTATGATTCTGGTATGGTTTAGTGAGTTTCCTTCCGTTTGTGTGTATGTGAGCTAGGTGGTGTAGTTGAGAGCAGTTAGACTCGAGATTGTGGTTTAGTTGGCCTTCCAGAGTGTTGTATGTGTAGGATGGTCTCAGTCTGACAAGCTAACAAGATTTCCTCCGTGTGCCTATCGTGTCATCTGTGTCCTCGATTGACATTATGTTGATCTAGGTTGTTGGGTGGTGTGATGCGCTCCCGCAACATTGGTGCCATTGCCGGGGGTACAAGGACTTAGGTAGGTATTCTTAATAACACTCATGTGATGGTTGCTTGCTTTAGTTTTGGCTAAAGAAAGCATTGCTCTTAAGTGGATCCGGAAGAGGTTTTTCCACGATCAAGTGGATAGCCAGAAAGTATGTGTCTTGTCGAGGGTCTGCGACTAGGTAAATTCAGTTAGGATTTGTAGATTAGAGTATTTTTTGTTGGTGGTCAAGTGGTTTGTGAGATGATAAAAGCATTTTCTAGTCTGTGTGTGGCATTGAAGTGTTTTTCTACTCATAGATGCAAAACCCCATATGATTTGTAGGAGTAGCTTTAGATAAGTGATGTGATATTGATCTAGAACTATTTATCATTGATTTATTTGCTAAAGTGCTTGTTTGCATTCATGATCTTTGAAAAGTCTCCCTTTGAGGAACAAAGGCAATAAAAAGAGTTCTATTGACTTTTTTGCATGACTGATTGATGATGAGCATATAAGAGGGCATGCACAAGGGGTTTGTGAACAAAAATTGCAAGTCTCAAGGGGCATCTAGAGACCAAATTTCAAAAATGTAACTGCACCAATGTGTTCAGAAGGGTCATTATACCCTAGTAACACCTTGAGTGGGGAGTTTTGGCATAGATTTGGGGACCAAAAGCCAAAAGATAGAGTGGTTGTGACTGCAAAAAAAAAAACTTGTGTTTGTGAGCACTTTTGAGCTTTAAATGTTTTTGTAAACACATGTACATGTTGCTGATGATAAGGGAAACTTAGAATATACACAAATCTGAAATCTGAGAAAGTAGAATGTATGCCTGTATGAAGTCTCCAGAGTGTTCAAAAGGGGGGTTTTACCCTTAGTACACATAGAAACTAGAGTTTTGACCAACTCTTGACACCCAAAAGACAAAAGACAGAGTGTCAGAAATGGAAAAAAGAAAAACTTGTGATTCTGAGCTCAGTTTTGCATGTAAATTTGTAGAAGTGGTTGAAAACCATTGCTAGACACTTGGGGATGCCTGTGAATGAATTCTACCCAAAAATTCATCAGCAGACATCATACGCGTATGATGTCTCAAGGGTGATTCTGACAGTAATTTTGAAGTTTTGACATTATACCCATCTTTTGCATGTTGTGTTGAGCACTTACACCAAATTTCATGTCAATTGGACTATAGATTGAGAGTTAAGGGGATTTTACCCTTTCAGGGAATTTCCTTGGAAAACTGATGATTTTAAGCAACTTTGACAAATAAAACTTGTTGTGAGCACATATTCTTGTTCAACACACTAAGAGGCACCTCTCGTAGAAACAAAACTAAAATTTGAGCAAAAGATATCATACGCGTATGAAGTCTTAGAGGCCAGATCTGGGGTCAAAAGTTACAATTGAGTGTACCCTGGTGATGTACAACATTTAGGGAGCATATATGCCAAATTTTATCAAATTTGGGCTTGCAAAGACCATAAGATGCATCTATGCCATAACTTGCTAGATTTTGTCAAACTACAATTTTGAAACTTGCTGTGAGTTGCCTGTGTAGTGAGGAACCTCTGGAGTGAAACTCACTTCATTCTGACAAGTTAGACTTCATACACGTATGAAGTCTAAAGGGCACTTTTAGAGAACAAAATTGAAATCTGAGCTTACCAGGGTGTTAAGCACAACAAGACAAGCTTACTCACCAAATTTTGTCAAATTATGAGCACATACACATCATACGCGTATGAAGTCTCAAGGCCAGATCTGAAAGTCAAATTTCACTTTTGACCACATATGAGGTTGGGCTATGATGTTTTAAGCTTGCTTGCAAAATTTCAACTCATTTGGACACATAATTTTACATTTAAAGAGACTTTGTAGATACAAGATTGTAAAGGTGAAAAAGAAGTGATTTTGAGAAATTTTGACATCCAAAATTTTTTGTAATCACATATTCTTGTTGTATGCATCAAGGAGTACCTTGGGTAGAAATCTAAGTGAAATTTGAGCAAAATCCTTTATACGTGTATAAAGTCTCATAGACTAGATTTGGGTCAAAACAAACATTTGTGTATACCCTAGTGTCCTAGAGGATAAAAGAAGTCCCTAGTCAAAATTTCATAGAATTTGGAGCTCATTTGGGCTTGCAAAGAGCAAAAGACAGAAAAATGCAGATTCAGGCTTGTATTGATCATAATTTTCTCAAAAAATGTCCAAATTGAATTTTGAAACTTGCTAAGAGTTGCTCGAGTGATAAGGAATGAGTGGAACAAAAGTCACCTCATTCACAAAAGACTTTATACGCGTATAATGTCTTGAGTGTCAAAATAAAGGTCAAATTCACAAACTAAGCATACTAGTGGGTAGAGGACATCAAGAAGAGCTGACATACCAAATTTTGTCAAATTTTGATCACATAGACTTCATACATGTATGATGTCTCTAACCCTGATTTGGAGGTGAAAACTCACAGTGACCTTCTAGAAGTGTTAAGCACTATAAAAGAAGCCTAGTGACCAAGTTTCAACAAATTTGGGTCACATGTGGTCAAGATACATGCATAAATCCTTGATCCTGAAACTGTTCTGAGTGTTGTTTCAAGTGTAGAGAGGTGGATATTTGGTCAATGAACGACCACATATATCTCCACCAAACATGAGAATTCCTATGATAATTCCAAAGAAGGAGCCACCTAGATTCCCTTCTAGAGCGATAACAAGAGACGGAATGATCACAGAGAGGGCAGACATGCCTTCTCAAGGACCATTTGTACCATCACCACCCCCTATAACTTACTCCTATCCAAATCATAGTAAAACCTTGAGAAGACATGATACTGAGAGTGAGAGTGACACATCATCTCAGAGGAGTGATTCACCAAGAATCCAACCCACTATAAAGCCAGAGGTATCTAGCGAGAAAATGAAGCTTATAGAAGGATTAGCTAAGAGACTTGATCCTTTAGTCAAATTTAACCTCCAAGAACCTCTATGGTGCGAGATTGAGAGAAAATGGACAAACCATACGAGATAAGAGTGTTACTACGGCATGGAAAATGCTAAGGAGAGGTATGTACAGCCTATTCCAGTAGCACCTAGCTCCACCTAGATATGCTATGGGAAATGCGCAAGGACCAGTAGGAGTTTCAAGGACACAACATGTCTTAGGACAACAAACTCAATTTCCAGGTACTAGAATGCCTATAAACATGAGATATACGTAGATTATGGAAGCATCTAACAAACAAGCGCTAGTACCAGCTACAATTTGTTATAACAATCAAAGTGGGTATTGCCCTTTGAAGTGCCAGAAGATGAGAGAAAAAAGTGGATTGGTGAGGCTGGTACAACCTCCACCTCTTCCGTTTCAATGTAAAGAAAAAAGATAAGAGATGGAAGAAAGGACATTGCAGTTCATTGCAAATAGAGGCTTAGCAATGTCAAAGCCTATTTATAGACAAGAGGAATTGCAAGAAGAAGCTCCTCAACCAAAGGCAGATTGTCACAAAAGCTATGGAAACCACTTGGTTAAACAATGTCCTCAGACGGAGATCACACAAGTGAACACCTATTTTCTTGATTGTGGCATCATTCACTTTATTCCTAAATGTCCAAAAAACCCAAACTGAGTCAGAAAGATCACAACAAAAGTATCAGGAATTGTTCAGCTACCCAGTAGCCCGAAAAATGACAACGTCATACCAATTCAAGTAGTTACAAGAGAGCAAGCTCAGAAGGAAGTTGTTGAGAACCCTGAGACAAAGAGAATAGACACTGAAGTCTAGAGACGGGTGAATCAAAGACTGTTGCACCTAATCAAAAAATCAAGAGCAAACGGAATAGTTGGAAATCTAGAAAGGCTAGGATAAAAGCACGTAAGGAACGAGAGAAAAAATCCCTAGCTGAGAAGCTGAAGAGAAGATAAGACAACATGAGGAGAGGGTTGCACCTTCTCTTATAGATGTGACTCAACCTCCAACAGAACCATCAATGGAAAGTGATCCAAGAAGTGCTAGCTTAGGAGGATCAATGTTGGTCGAGAAGGTTAATAAGCATTTAGACAACCTCCTAAAAGACTATGAAACATGGCTCAAAAACAACGAAACCCAAGAACAGAGATGGATGACATATCCATATGCGGAACTAGAAAAGGACAGGCTTGAGATGTGCAAGAAAATTTTTTAAAAATCGCAATCTTTATTCGAACCACAAATTGGAAAATCTGAGGGTGTGATCCTTGTCCCACCTACACAAGTGATCCCACCAACAGAAGAAGAAAAAAAGCTAGATTCCAGTCATGAGCATAGACCAAATCTCAAAGACCTCGCATTAGATCCAAGGATAGTGTTGAATACCATGGATAACTCTTCCAAGGGATTTGATATAACTATACCTGATAGTTGTAAAGAAATAGATGGTCTTGACGAATTGTGGAATCAAGTCAGAGAGACCAATGAAGGAAGTGATCTAAGTAGACGAGTAAACCAATCCTATGATGGAAGAGGAGTTCTCTTCCACCAATAGAGGAATTTGAGGCTAGATCTCAAATGAATCTAGAAATGGAATTGTATTGGGGAAACAAAGGATTTTTACTATCTATGGATAGCCAACCCCATTCGCTAAGAACACTACCATCCTATACGAGAGAGCACGAGGCCAAGTCATATGTTATTGCAGTCCCATCACAGAGACTGTCTCCTAACAAGATCATCAAATCAAAAGGGTTGATAGACATATGTCGATGCCAGTCACATGTACAATAACGTTATCCGAGTTTCTCAAAACATGACCAAACATGTGGGCTACTGTGGGAAAATGCCTTGAGAAATTTGGTGTTAAAAAACCAATGACTCAAATCGAGGAAAGGATCAAAGAGCTTGAAATGCCTCAGCTAAACACTAGGTCAATGCCTTTAAACAAGGTAGGCGAGTATTTTGAGGGAGAAAATGGGAACACCACTCTTCCTGTGGAATTCCAAGGTGTGAAAACCATGGAAAGCCTTGACAGTGGAGCCGCATTTCCATTGCAACAAAAGAGGTCTGGAAAAAATATGGAAAACTAGCACAAGAATGAAACTGTAGCTTGCAAACAGACACATGAAAAGGCCCATCAGACTGCTAGAAAAATCAGTTGCTACTTCTTGTGGAATTGAATATGCACAAACCTTTGCTATTGTTGACTTTGGCAAGAAGAACAACCATGAAATCATTCTAGGAAGACCATTCATGCGACAATTGAAAATGATCCAAGATTGGGGATATGATCATATCTAGCTGAGACATATGGAAACCACAACAAGGGTGAATTTGAAGGACCATAATTACAAGGATGTGACAAGAACACCTATGGAAGAGTTTGATTCCGCTACTATAGCAAGATCGGAACTTCCAGTGTGGTTGGGAAAGCCTAAGGAATTGTGGATATGTGAAGCTTCACAATGCAGAAGCTTAACACAAGAGGAAGGCATCCTAGAAAGGGCAATTGAAGATGAGAATTATATCCCAGAATCCTTTCGTGTGATGAGGAAGAATTAGAGCCACATGGATGGGAACACATCTTGGCTACTCTGGATGTGTGTGCTATTCAAGAAAATCCAACAATGAAGTTTTGTGATGAAGATGGCTTTGATGTCGTTCCTTACTTTGCAGTGAGTGTAATCCAAAAAAGAAGACGAGTTCTACAACTCTATAGAACACTTGGAGCTTCAAGAAGATACCGACAAACGGAAATCCAAACGACCTAGCAGTTGATAACGACAAAACTTTAACTAATGTGTGATTTTATGATTGTCCAGATCAGAAACCCAAGAACCAATGTCATCACTACAAGAATAACGCACATCAGATGTGGAATCCAAAATCCACGATGGAAATGCAACTGCAACAAGAATCCTCATACGTGGCTCGTATACAAAAAGAAAAGACTCAACCAAAAAGAACACAACCATGTCAACGAGCTAACAAAACTCTAATCGAGTGGATCACAAAGCCATCCCAAAAACAACAACCCAAGAACAAACAAATAGTAACTTTCCATAACCAGCCAAACCACAAAGGGAAAGTGCTAGAATGCAACCTTGTGGAGGATAGCAGTGATAGTGATGATTCTTATGACATTCCTTACTGAAAACTCAGGTCACCACCATCACTAGCAACTTCAGTAACAACCAAGGACGGCCAAAAGAAAAGAACAACAAGTTAGAACCAAAAAGCTCGACAAATCTAGATACCAAAGAGCCAGATTGAGGTATGGATCAAGAAAACATAGACTTTGATGAAAAATCACAAGATCCACTACGATCTGAAAAAAAGTCGAAGAATGCAAGAAAATTTAGGAAATGTTGGTATACTTGCAATGCCCACCTCTCTTAGTTTTGGCCACCACAATATATGTTGCACAGTTTGTAAGGCCCCCATATGAGGAGAAGCTAATGGTGCACATATATTTGGTGGAATCCAGCTTTGCACACTGATGAGATCTCTATTTGTGATCATGGATGGTACGGAGAAAATTCAGGGGAAACTTTGGGCCCCTCTCCGGAATATTCCTTTTCATCGGAATATCTTGGCCGAAAGACAATAAAAAAATGGCCGTCCGGTGGCCGGTGTCCAGTGGTCGGTGGTCTTTGGCCGATGGTCGACGGCCAGTGTTCTTTTGTCGGTGGCTAGATTTCCTTGGCCGATGGCCAATTTCTAGGAGGACTTGTCAACCCAAAAGTGGCTACACATGGGCGCATGGGAGATTCCTACTTGGACTTGGCTATCTAAGGGCGACTGAACATGGGCGTTTAGAGGCTCCCTTACAACTATATAAGGAGGCCTTCTTGTGAGTAATTTGGTAGAATGGTGTGCACACTTGATGCACACAACACATCTTGATGTAAGGATTGTTAGTCCCTTGTATTCCTACTTGCTCTAGTTGTCTAAATCTCCATCTAAGATCTACCTTGAGAGTGCATGGGTGGATGATTCCATCACTTTGTAATAGTGTGCTAATCTAAAGTTTTTGATTTGCCACTAATCTACTTTTCATCGTATCTCTCTCTACTCTCCCTACTACTAGATCCTTATTGTATTTCGCATTTCTTACATGGCATCAGAGCACTAGGTGCTTGTAGCTAAGAAAGTACGAGAAGTACTTGTATTAGTTTGTAAAATCAATTATGTCGGTAGCTTCAAGTGCTATTTGTGGTGCTACTCCGCTTCTCATTCTTCCACCAGCATTCACCGAAGGAAAGCTTGACGGCACCAACTACACATTGTGGTTATTCAAAATTTTTGCAATTATGGATTCATATGAATTGCTCGATAAGGTGTGGGGGCCAAAATGTTGCAGACTCGAAGCCCACTGCAACAAATGATCCGGAAAATCCAAGCGTTGTAATTCCCTTGGATGCCACTCTTCTACGTTCCTGGAAAAGAAGGAATGCAGATGCATTATGCACCATTGTCATGTGTGTAAGTGATTTTGTCCTCACTTTGATTCATCATACCACTAAAGCACATGAAGCTTGGATCATATTGGCTCGCCAATATGAGGTGCACAATCACACCAGAATTCAAAATCTGGAAAATCAGCTTGCTGCTGAGAAACTTGTTGATGGAGAGAAAGTGGAGGCCTTTATCAAGAAAATTAAGGACCTCCAAGATCAATTAGTTTCCGTTGGTGTGGCTATCTCTCTAGAATATTTAGCTCGGTGCTGCATTCGCATACTTCTGGTGAGATATGATGGTCTCATTACGACACTCACCACTCAGGTTTGTCCAACCCGTCTTATGTTTGAAGAACTGCATGCAATGTTGCTTGAAGAGGAGCTATGACTCAGAACCAGGGATGGTGGAGGTGATGCTACCTTCATAGCCAATGCAAAAGGCAAGGGGATGACGTCAAATGATTCTAAGAAGAAGCCCAAGAAGAGGAAATTTTTAGGTAGCTGTTTTTACTGTGACAAGAAGGGTCATGCTATTAAAGACTGCAGAAACAAGAAAGCACACGAGAATAACGGCACCTTGAAAGCTTTTTGGAAGGAAAGAGAATGCGCCAACAATGCTAAAATAGACCTTGAACTATGGGCCGTCATAGAAGAGGTATGCTCAGTTTGTGCTTGTTGATGGTTCTTGGATTCTAGATAGTGGTGCATCCTGACATATGACTAGTAAGAAAGACTGATATAGTTCATGGAAGCCTCTATAGGAACCCATAAGTGTAATTTTTGAGAGTAATGCAAAATGTCTAGCTGAAGGGTCTGGGACAATTTCTTTTTTAGCAGCTAGGTGAAACTAAAGAGCTCTCTAATGTGTTGTACGTGCCTCAAATCAAGAAGAATTTGTTGTCCATTGTTGCAATCACTAATCGTGATCTTGAAGTCTGTTTCAAGAAGAATGGAGCAAAAATATTGGATTCTAAAGGCAGCACAGTGGGAAAGGGCTTAAGGTACAACAACCTCTATGAATTTTTTGCACTTATGACGATCACTACAGAAAAAGATACAACTCAATAATGGCATGAGAGATTTGGCCACTTAAGCGTTGCTGTGCTAAAAGAGATGCAAAAATTTGGGATGGTGGCACACATGCCTCAAATCTCAGATTTGAATGAATTTTTTGAGGCTTGCATGATGGGCAAACAACAAAGAAAGACATTTTCATAAGAGAGTAGTAATCGAGCTCAGTCTCCTCTAGAGTTGGTACACATAGATCTCGGCCGAAGCAGTAAGTATAGCAGTGTACATTCTCAATCAAAGCTACACAAAGGCTTTGAAAGAGAAAACACCTCAAGAAGCCTATTTTGGTAAGAAACCTTCAGTCTTGCATTTCAAAACATTTGGGTGTTTTTGTTATGCACATATTCCTGATTCACAAAGAACAAAGTTAGAAGCCAAAAGCAAGAAGTGAGTATTTCTCGGATACAATGAAGATTCTAAGGCTTATAGACTCTATTTCTAGAGGCAAAGAAAATACTCACTAGTCGGGATGTGGTATTTGAAGAAGGGCCACATACGGTGGAGAAACCAGGTTCATCCACTTTCTCATCAAATGAAGAAATAACTCACCATGTGCTAGACCAAAGTCAGGTAAAAAATCAAGAGGAAGAGTTGTCTAATGATGACTCAAATAAATCTAACCAGCATGTTGCAGCATCACAGGAAAAGCCACTACCAAAGTGGGCTCAATAGCTTTTTGACGCTCAAAACCCTCAAGTTCACAACCCTCATGAAGAGGACGGGGAAGGAAATACCGCTGAAGAATCACACAAAGACAAGGTGGATCCCAAAGAAGTCTCTTCAAACACAAAGGAAGTAGGGACAAGTATGGGTTCCCAAATGAGAATCACTAACGAAGCAACCAAAGACTCAGTCTACCCTAAAAGGGATTGAAACATATTTCTATTGGCCTACCATGAAAGCAAACATACAAGAGTATGTTTCTAAATGTGTGGTATGCTGAAACACAAAGTTTGATAGAGGGAAGCAACGTGGATTGCTTCAACCTTTGCCAATCCCTAATTCACCATGGAGAGCATATCCATGGATTTATCTTTGGATTGCCTAAGTCTATCCATAGGAATACGGGAATATGGACGATAATAGACAGGTTCAGTAAACAAGATCATTTTATACCTGTCAAAAAGACTATCAAATCCCATCAAATGGAAACCCTCTTCATTTCACAAGTCTTCAAGTACCATGGCTTGCCAATGTCCATAGTGTTAGAGATCCTAGAATGACCAGTAATTTTTGGAAGGGTCTCTTTAAGAATTGAGGGACAAGGCTAAATTTCTCTTCGGACTATCACCCAAAAATCACGAAGAAGTGGGTCCCAAAGGATACCAAAAACACTAATGTTACTGCACCATCGCTTGAATTATTTCAATTCCTCCTACAGATACAGTATAGTTAGAAGAGAGCACTTCACTCCGTTCAAGCCAAAACCCACTCTGAGGAACATTGCTAAATACAACAACCAACAATAAGGCTAACTAGATTCCAAAGAATCATCAAACAAATAAGTAAGCCTTCAAAAAAGCTCTACAACCTTCCATCAAGCAAACGGCACAGGAGCTTTAATGAGAATCACATTGCTTCAAATAGGAAGCCTCGCCATCAAATACCAATAAGAAAATTTCTTATACCCACATCTTGCACAACATAAATAGTTTCCATGCATTGACTGTGTATGCATAGTAGGGATACCTTACAAGGCCTACATAGGCAAAAATTTTGATTGCCCAAGCACAACACATACCCTTGGTGATACCTTGTCATCGAGGAGGACTCCAAATAGGAGGGGGGGAAGAATTCTAAATGCAGACCTAATATATAAATATTTGAGGGCAATGTTTTGTGAGTTATATTGAGTTTTTGCGTTTGATTGTGATGATTTTTTTCGCAAAATCCAAAGAATATTCCCTCGTAGTAGAGTTACAAGAGGAGTACGGGGACAAAAGCCATATATGAGCCCCGAAGGCCATTGTACAATGTACATAACATTTCAAATTCTATTGGAATGATTTTGCTTTTAGAGTTGAGTTGATTTTTTGTTTTATTTAGTCGTTTTTTGCGATTTTCTTGAGAAAAACAAAAAAAAATCCATAATCCAGATGAAGAAAAGACTAAAGAGATGTCGAGCAGTACAAAGCAAAGGAAGTTCAAGAAAATGAAGACACTTTACAAATCATGTCTTAGAAGCCATATGCACAAGGCTAGAAGTTAGAGGTCAGAAAGAATGTTGATCAACCTTCGACAACATTATGAGGTAAAAAATGATTGAGAATGGTCATAAAAATCCGGGATGGACTACAAGGACAAAGGAAGTTGGAGATGCGACTAAATGAAAGAACCCGTCAAGTGTAAAGTTGCCTATCAGTCACTTCATGCGACTACAAGGCCGTATACAGGAAGTTGATCTTTATACTGTAAATCTTCTATCTTGTATGTGACTTAATGAAGCCTAACAAGCAAAAGGGACTAACGGGACTGACAAGAACAGAAGGTTCCAGAGATGCCCATCGGTCATTCTTGAGACTAAAATCCAAAAAGTTAGCTTGTATGCCAAATACAAGCCCAAATCAAGCAAAACTTTTTCAGGAGGCTATGCATCGAGAGTACAAGCTAAGGGTTTATGATATATTTTTTTAAAACCCTAGCTAGCCAAAGCTGCAATTTTTTCAAAATTGAAGCAATGATAGCCATCTATATACCATCTACATACCTTGTACATCATGTATATGAATTTTGGGAACAAATGAACGATGATAATTCATAGATGGTCATCTATCACAAATGATGTCAGATAAAGCCCTTTTAAAGCAAGTTACTAACGTGGGGAAATAGCTGGGGTTTGTTGCACTAAAATTAAGTCATGTATCAAAAGTAGAAGCAGTACAATGAATTGCACGGCACACAAAAGCTAACAATGGAAAATGCAGCTTTGATCACGTTGATGTAGGAACAAATAAATCCTCAATGACGAAGAGCAGATCGAACGAAAATCAACTGGAATCCCTACTTTTACCAAATGATGTTTATGACCATAATCCACAACATTCCATAACTCTCAAAGAATAAGGCTTTGTTGTGTTATGTCATGTTGTTGAACTAGCTGTCAACACTCCCCCCCTCCTCGATCATGCCGTCCCTGACATGACCTAGTTGTCGATGTCAATGTTGTCTTTGTTGTCGTTTTATTGTCGTGATGAAAGTATAGGATGGTAAGTAGATATCATCCGATCGGGATGAGAGGTTTGCAAATTGGGGATAGAGGCCTAGGAAGAGTGACATAAAGGTTTCCAGGGATTCCCTCCACACACACATGAGGTAGGAAGAGAAGACTTTGTGAGAGATTTGGAGATGATTAGGTATATCCAACTACTGGTGTATCCTCCTATTTGGCTCATTAGTTTAAAATTTTGGCTTTCGTGGACAACAATATTAAAGGTTTGTGATCATGTTGATCCTATAGAGTGAGTCCCCAAAACTTTATTTAATCTCAAGATTAGAAATTAAACTTTTGGGACATGGTACAACATCCTATGGCTATTTATCCTCAAGTGCTATTTCCACCAAACCATTGCATTGTGGGTAGTAGGGATTTGGGTGTTGTCGTGAGATACCCAGCTTCTCCATCAGCTCTCCTACTAGGTCTCCTCTAAAACCTCGTCCCTTGTTATAAATTATTTCAAGAGGAGTGCCAAAATGGCAACAAATGTTTTCAAATACAAACTTAGCCACCTCCTTACCAAATTTGGGTGGTAGAAACTGTTGGTCCCCCATCAGACATTATTTCAAGAGGAGTGCCAAAACTGCAAAAAATATTTTCCAAACAAAAGCTTAGCCACTTCATTCAGGTGGTAGCAACTGCTTCAGTTGATCTAATCATGTAGTCCACACCCATAATGATATACAATTTACTTGATTGGCTCCTTATCAAAGGCCCAATGGCATCAATTTCCATTTCTCCAATGGTCCATAAGAGATAATAGGAGCATGTGGCTCATATGTGATCCTCCTATCACTATCCTTTAGACACTCTTTACATGATTTTCACCAATGATGCACATCTCTTTGTAAACTAGGTCACACAAACCCAACTTGTAGAGCCTTTCTACTGGTGACGTCAAGTGCAAAGTTCCCTCCACAAACACCATCATGGCCACTTGAAATTATTTTTGTGATCTCTCTAGAGAGAGGTACACACCTAAGAATTTGATCCTTACCCTTGCAGTAGAGGTCATCATTGATAAAACGGTATTTTGTTGCCTTGCACACAAGACACTACTTTTGGCTCTTAGTAAGATATTTAGGACACTCTCCTATGTCCAAAAAACTCTTGATGTCAGGCATAGAATCACTACCTTGAAGAGAGGCAGCTTCAACTCGATAGCACCGACCACTAGAACATTTTGTAGCTTCTCTCCAGCTAGAGCATCTGCTTCTTGGTTTTCTGCTCGAGGGACATGATGTAATTTTACAACTTGAAACTTCCCAAAAACTTTTCTAGCTTGGTGCGAGTGGCCTAGAAATTTATGATTTTTACAAGCCCAAGTTCCTTGTATTTTTTTTATTAAAAGCATGGCATCACCAAATACACTTAAGCATTGAATACCTTGTGTCACACACCACTCTAACCCAAGAGTTAAAGCTGCATATTCTACCTCATTGTTGGAGTGGGAATCCCAGAGATGCCCAATGGAGAATACCTTTTCCCTTTGTTTGTTGAAGATGACAATGCCCACTGTAGCTTTATCCACTGTCCTCTTATAAGCTCCATTAAAGAAAAGAGAGTGAGCCCTTTCCAACTTAGGGACTTCCAACACAGGTGTTATTTCTTTGTCACTTAGCTTGTCTTGCTCTTCAACTTCTTTTCATAGTGGCATGAGTGAGAATGCCTCCTAGACTGGCTCATGTGGTGGAACTCTCCACTTGCATTGTGTAGTCAAACTCTTGCAACCTTGTGAGCCATTTGGAAATCCTAGAAGAAACATCCATGTTTTACTATACATAAGGAAATACTTCTTCCATTGTTAAGATTATGAATGGTCTAGACAATAAATAAGAGTGAAATTTGGTGGTAGCAAACATTAATGCAAGCACCATGTTCTCCACTGCTGTGCATCCCTTTTCAGATGGAGTCATCATGTGACTAGAGAAGTAGATAGGACGCATGAAAGAAGTTTGAGGATCCTTTTGCATCAATACCACCCCAAGTGTGTCATTGGCCACACTAGGGTTTATATAATCTGGCTCGTCCTACTTTGGAGGTGCAATGGTCAGAAGTGAGGCTAGAATTTGTTTTACCTCATTGAACTATTGTTCATTTTCTTCACTCCAAGTGAAGATCTCTTTATGAGTAACTTGTTGTAAAAAAAGAACCACTTGAGAGAGTAGGTGAACAAACCTACTCAAATATCTCACATTTTGAAGAAAAGAGACCAACTTCTTTGTATTGATGGGAGAATCAAAGCCAAGCTAAAAAACAAATGTCACATAGTGCTGAAAAGTGGATGGAGCATTGGTGAGACCAAAAGGCATAACTCTGTAATAAAAACATCCCCATGGTGTGATGAAGGTTGTCTTATTTTTATCGTCTTCAGTGATGCTAATTTGGTAGTGCCTGAGTAGCCATCACATACCATGTAGCACTCATGTCTCGCTACCTCATTGAGAATTTCATTGGAAAGGAAGAGGAAAATGGTCCCTCTTTGTGGCTACATTAAGGGGCTTGTAATCAACACAAGCCCTCCACTTATCATTCTTATTTGGTGTGACTATTACTAGAGAAACCCACTTCGATTCTTCAACAAGATAGATGAAACCTGCTTCTAGAAATTTTCTTACCTCTTTGAGAGCAAGGCCTCCTGTTGAATTACTCCTAGCCGCTTGAGCTTTTGCACTATAGGTTTACTTCCCTCCTTGAGCTTAATGTGATGCTGAAATATTATGATGCTAGTGATTTTATCATGTTCATGGTAAAATTACTTAGAATCAAAATATAATCTTCACGCTCCTTCCCACAAAACTCACTAGAGAGCATTCGATGTAGCTTACTTGCTTCTCCCAGAGGTTATATACTTGGTGTCTCCCCTTGGTTTGATGATGATACATCAAGTTGTTCCATCCTCTTAGGGTCCTTGAGAATGACCCCCATCACCTCAATGTTAATATCGCTTTCTTTAGTCACTATTGACTCCTCCTCTGAAGTGGTTGAAGAGTCACCTACTAGAAAACTCATCCATAGAGGTTTCTAGATCGATGTCGCGTTGCCGACCTGTCCTCATGTCATAAAGTATTGGATTTCCTTTGGAATCCTTCATCTGGATTATGCCAATGTCCTAGTACTACTTATCTCTCATAGCCATAAGCCAAGGCCTCCCTAGAATGATAGATAGCCCTCCTCTTTGTGTGGCATGACAAAGATGTCCACATCTACCTCGATGTTGAACGCCTTTATCCTAACTGCATTTATAACACCAAAACATTGAACGCCTTTATCCTAACTGCATTTATAACACCAAAACATTGAACTTTTACATTATTTGCCATTTTGGCTCAGCATGGTGCCAGCCTATTCACCTCTAAACCAAAACGGTGCATCATTTTTTCACTCATGATGCATATTTGTGGACCACCATTGATGTAGATATTGGAGATGTGTTGCGCTTTGATGTCAGCATCCATCATTGACAGTATATCATCTAGATTCCTCCTAGAGATAGCCACAACTATCTTTGGCTTTGGTCATCTCGTGCTAACCATAATTCTCCATTGTCTCCTCACCCTAGGTGCTAGGTGGAGTAACTAGGGGGGCCATGTGATTTTTGGGCCCTGCACAGAAACATCTCAAACCAAATCATATGGTTTAGAACAACATTCATCCAAAGAGAAATCTACAATGTGAATTTTATGTCGTGACTTGGATGGCTTTTTGCTAGATTCCCCTCTATTTTTCATATTTTCTTCCTTTTGGGAAGATTCACCATGCTTAGCATGCTTTACGCCCATCCTTTAACCTTGTTCTTACCCTTTGACATTACCTTGATATTCTCCTCCACTTTATCCTTTCCCTTATCTTCAAGACAAATGACACTTACTGCCTGGTTACCGACTGGTGGTGGTGGTAAGGGTGGAATGAGAGGTTGTGGTGGTGGTGATGGATGTGGTTGAATGGGTGGTTGTAGGATTTTCACAAATGGTGCTTGTTGTGGTGCCCTTGGTGGTGGTGGTCTTTCTCTCGATGGTGGTGAAATATGGTTTTGTCTGGCTCCTTTGTTGAAATTTCTCCTCCTTGGATGTGGGCAGTAATGCATGCCATGACCATCTTCCCCACAATTGTAGCAGTGGTATTCTTGGTTCTGCCTTCGTTCTCCTCTTCCTTCTCTTGATTGTGGTTGTGTGCATTCCCTTGTTGTACCAAATGTACAGATAGATTCTCCAGCTTAGTGGTGATGTGGCTTAACAGGTCTTGCTGCTCTTCTGATGTCTCTTATGGTTAGGTTTTTTGAGTAGCTGTTAATCGGATTGAGGTTGATTCCTCAGACTCGTTGACTCTTCCTTGCATGCGTAGCTTCTTGTCTTTAAGGCAGGCTACTTCCACTACCAACTCATATGTTGCAAGGAATCTCTCCTTTACATTCTCCTTAGGCGGCGACCTCATGCCAGCAATGAAATAGTCCTTCTTTAGGACATTAGGTGCTCCTTCACCTTTCTCCAGTGAGGCAATTCATCTTCACTTGGATTCGTAAGTGGCATACTCTAGTAGACCTCCTTGCTTTAACTTTTTCAGCTACCATAACTTTTTTGAGCTTGTCCCTCCACCAAAATCTTCCACGAATGCAGCACGTAGTAAGCCCCTGCATCCTTGGTAGCTTGGGCAAAGCATTGTACCAAGACTTGGACTCTACTTTCATCTATATAGGAAAGATTCGTAGTTGTGAGGCATCTTCATCCTTATTGGAAACCACACAAGCGATGTCTAAGTTATCCAAAAAATCGATGTTGATGTCTTCTCCCTTTTTGCCACTGACTGTGTGAAAAGAGACACTTGCCATGGTAGTAAATCAATGAGAAGACAATTTTATTTTTTATTTTTTTGGAATGGCTTAGTGATTCATAAAGGTTTATACATGGGTGGAGAACTTGAGCAGGAGCTAATAAGAGCGCACGGCTAGAATGGAATAAATATGCTTACCTCAAAAGAGTGGTATAATCAAGAATGGGCAAGATGATGGGACGTGGGGATCTAAGTATCTCATCAAGCATCTTTACTCCAAATAGGAAAACAATATTTTGCTGGTAGAATATATTTCTATCAATGTACACGTTAACATGCATGTGTTGCAAGAAACGAAAAGAAAATACTTCTGGCCTATTGTTATTATCCACGTTGGGTCTAGGGCAAGGCTTCAAATACTAGAGTTGCATACCTTAAGTGTTGACAAGGTGACACCTTCACCATAGGTCTCTACCTCTTATTGAAGTCCACATAACCCTCCATATTGGGTTCAGAACACACTGGGTGAGAAGAGTCTACCTCAATCGGTTTTCCATTTTGCATGCACCGGTGATGCTTGGGTGGCCGTACTTCACTTGAGCTCTCTAGGCCTAGAGAGAGCGTACGCCTACTTGCTTCCACCAAAATTCTTTAGGCTTTGTGGCTTGAACTTTGACCGTTGGAGAGAAACACTTGGTGCTTCACAAAATCTAGCTGATGTGAGAGTGCTAATGCAGTTTTAAAAAGAAAACCTCACCGTTGTTTCTTCACCTCCTCTGTCGGCACTCATTGATAGAATTCTTTGGTGGACAACAGTGATGACATTTTGATTCCCTCCCTCTTAATGCTCTTGATTTGTGATTATCACAAGCAATGCAAGATGGGGAGCTTACCTCTTGGATATTGATGATGCTACAACCTGCCAGTAGTAGTTAGATGAAGGCCTTGAGTGCTTCTACAGTCTCCTCTCCTTCAGTCTTCCAATTTGAAAAATTTTGTGGCCACTCATCCATGATTGATGGCATGCATTGCTACTCTTTGTTGACTGAAGGTCTTTGCAAAGGCCTCCTCCATGGGCGCACCAAATGAGAGGCAAAAATGCAAAATAGACTTGTTGGCCTCTACCCCAATACTATGCATGATGGCCTCATCATGGGAGGTACAAAATAGGGGCACCACCTAGCTTAGAATGCGGCTAGGATGCATGGTAAGGGGTCGACACGTGACACAAGGAGAATGTGGGAGAAGGAGAGAGAGGGAGAGGAAGAGATCACTAGAGTTTCATTAATATAGGCTTCATAAACACCATACACAAGGAAGATATGAAAGAAGGAGAGAGAGAGAGAGAGAGACAGAGAGAGAGAGAGAGAGAGAGAGAGAGGGAGAGGAACAGATCATTAGAGCGTCATTTATATAGGTTTCATAGACACTGAGGCAAGCTTTTCCATGCATGGGAACCCCCCCATATATCTTTGCCCTTTTACCAAAATATTTCCTATTATATAAGTTACTTTTGATTTTTCTTCCCTTTTCCATAAAATTTTTAGCCTTTATTAAATAAATAAAACTTATGCTAATCAATCACGATGTAGCATAAATAAGTAAGCTTTCTTTGTTGATATCTCTTTTGACCTTAAATATTAAATATATATATTCTAAATTACATTATATAGTTTAGTATTTTCTAATATATTTTTCATGTATATATATTATTCCACCCTACCAAATATTTTATTCACTAGTTTTCATTTTCAAACCTCAACCCCACTTTCAAATTTCAATAATACCTCCATCTAGATGATTGCCAATCTTTTCAAAACTCTAGGTCATGTTTTCATACACATGAAGGAGCTTACACTTGAAGGCAAGAGAGAAGTCCACTCAAAGGGGACCACCAAAAGACTTTTACAGCCACAAATAATACATTATTTGGCTGAATTTTTTAAGTAAAGAAGAACCCCGAATCTGAAGGAGCGTTCAACATGAAAGATGTAGCTCGTGATCTCAACTTTTAGCTGAATTTTTTTCAGAATTTTCGGAGTTATGAACACGGAGATATGATTTTTGTAGTGGACCCCAGTTTTCTCGTGTAATCGTGACACAGGCCATCTCCAATTTTCTTCCCTCTAGAATGGCTATGGTTCTACAAGTCTTCAAGCATGATTACAAGAGACAAAGCTCTTTTAATGAGGTCTTGGCAAGTCTAGAGAGATTCTATCACCATTTTTGGAGGATCCATCCTCATCAACAACTATCCACCTTTGACAATCTCTCTTGTAAATTTCTTACCTCTCTCTTCTCTCCCTAATAAGCTTATGTCTAGCCAAAGCTAGACTATTGTAAATATCTCCTATCCTCTACATCCTACCCACATTCTCTCATCTTCTCTCTCTATTGACTCTGGTATTTTAAATTAATGAGGAGACAAGATGGGAGCCACAGTCACATGCACCCCATTTTCCTAGTCACCAAAGTGGGACACTCACCTCAAATAGAAATATTGCTAAATCCTTCCCTCCTTCCCTATATAAGGAGGCCATGAGAGCTCACTTTGGGGGGGGGGGGGGGGGGGGGGAACACACACACACACACCTATCCATACACACTCTTGTGCTACATGCTTGTAGCATGAACCCTAATCACATAATCACAACACCATCATCATCACCATCACCATGCACAAAAGATGAGCACCACACCTCCACACCACTTGTAATTAAGGGTTGAAGGCACAATTTCAAGAAGAAGAAGGGTGGACACACTCATGATATTCCTCGCCAACAACTCCCATCTCTCCATTATGCCTCCTACGATCTTGTTTCCTTCTCATTTTCCTGCCATACGTTACCTATTGTATTCATCTTTTGCAAGCAATCAACACACTCCATCTTGGTGCCATACTTTGTGTCGCTTTGGATACATCTCATTGTGAGTATGGTATATGCTTGTTCCTTGCCATTTTTTTATGCTTATGTTAAGGTGTGCGGATTCTCCTCCATACACACACACACACACACACACACTCCCTCTCATATTCCTATCATCTTACTACTTCCATTTTGAGGTGTGCGGATTCACCACCTTTTGTATGAGAAGTGAGCATACTTGCATGTATCCCTGACCTCGTTATCTTCCTTACTACATGCATGAGTAGCAAGCCCATTCTCACTCACTCACCCCTCCTCTCACCTTATTCTCTGACCACCCCATTCCACATTTGGGTGTGGATCTTGAAATTGTTTTCCATGGCATGTTTCATTGTGTATATGTATGCGTCCTGGCCGCATATCTTGCTAGGTGGTGCCCCTATTGTGTATCCCCCCATGATGAGGCCATTGAGCATAGTCTTGGTGTAGAGGCCACAGGGTCTATTTTTCACTTCCGCCTCTCAACACCATACAAACAGTTACGAGAGGAATTGCACATAATCAACATCTCACAAGATCATGTCTGCATGGTAGCTCTAGCCTCTTGGTCATTAAGAAACCAAAACAAAGGACCAAAGCCGACCTATGTGTGCAAAGAGGTGCATACATAAGGATGTGCATATGAGAGTTTGAGTGCTAAAGCTTGATTTTCTCTGTGTGTAGAGCTTGGTTATGTCCAAGCTTTGAGTCCCCCTATTTTTAACAGAAAATTCCTTCTTTTATAGGCCAATAGAGTGATTAGAAAAGAGATTATGAGCAAGAGGAGTTATTACAAAGTAACCTCAGTTAGGGGCACTCCCCCAATGAGAGAGCTCCATGTGTCCTACTTATTGACTAACTTCCTCCTAATCATCTTCATCATGGCGAGCTTTATCTCCATGCCACCTTCCATAGCTTGACTCCAAGAGCTTTCGTATAATATTTTAGAGAATCTTGATAAAATAAGAGAAAATCAAGCAATAATGGAGAGAAACCTATAAGGAAATTATGTGTGTAGAGTTGGATAATCATGACTTCTCTTTCCATGTGGACAAATAGTCTCCACCATTTTGACCATATCTCCCATACTGTAGCTTTAAAAATTTTAAAAAATAAGGGCAGAGAGATCAGCTCAACACCTACAACATTTTTGTTGAATTTTTTTCCCAATTTGAAATGGGAAAAATAGACAAAATCCCACAAAAATATGTTTTCGTCTTTTCGCTTCCAAAAGTCTTCTAGGTGGTCCCCTTTTGACTCCATGTTCAAGCCTTGTGTCTAAAAGTAAATTATGCTTGAATTTGATAATATTTTGTTGAATCCAACTCCATAATGCATAAGATTCTCCTTTCTTTCACAATTGATTCTTATTTTTCCACCTATAGTGACCGTCCGATAGAATTAGCATCCAGTGTCTTTTTTTCATACAGTTTGTTACTACTTCTCCTCATTTTCGAGATCCAAATGTGTTAAAACCATAGATATGTACAAAATAAATACATAGAATGTTTTGTGATTTTAATGCGTCAGGTCTCTCCTCCTCCACGAAGCCTTGAAGCCTTGCCATCAAGTGCATACCAAGAGAGAGGTGGTCCAAAATTTTAAAAGCGGCCCTCAATAGGTATGAACATTGAAATGGATTAGGAAGTGGGTGATAAGTACAACCTTTGGGGTCATGGCAAGATCATAACCAAACATATTATACAAAATGTATGAAACATTTACATGGCAATGCCATGGGTGATTATTACAACTCTCCAAAGCATGGTAGTCTCATGGCCTCATGTCACCATTTTTGGCTCTTGCATTTCCCTTTCTCTTTCTAAGGTGCTTCTCCAAGTGCTGCTTCAAGTGCTATTTTTTCTCTAATTTGGGACTCTCTCGCTTACTCCTCTCTTCCCATGCTGCTTTGTCAACAATGTCCTTTGTATATTGATGCAGGTCCTCCCCTTGTCTTTGATGCTTTTTTTCCAGCTCATCTTCCAACTTCTCGATGATTGCATCTAAAAACCAATCTTGGTGGCTATCATACACATTACTGGCAGTATATGCGAAACGGTCTTCCACCTACAGCCATGGAAAGAGCCACGGAGCCAATTTGTCTAGCAGACAAGATTTCCACTCTTCAAAACTCTAGTGCTCCATCTTTGGATGGACAATTTCCCTCAGGGTTCTTCCACACCTTATATTTACTGTCATCAATGATTAGAGTGTTTTTGGGGACAATCTGTGAAAATCCTCTCCAAATTGACTCAGGTTCTTGAAGAAGATTGGTTTTTTAAAGAGCATCCAATGCCATTTGACAAAGTGCTCCTATGACAAAACCCCTCCCATCCTTGCATGCTGCAGTCTGAATACTTTATCAAGAATGGCATTCACTTTATGCCCCACGCTTGTCCTCCTTCATACAAAACTGTAGGAACCAATCCAAAATTTTGCGGCTGTCTTTGCGATAGAATACAACCCTGCACCCTTCCATACAATAATTATGGAGTTCCCTTGTATACTTCGGGAGGCGTTCACCATGTCGTAACTCTACAACATTCACCAAAACACCCCATTCAGATCAAGATTAAGAGTGCACTTCTCTTCTACCAGCAATTTTGGCACAGTACTTGGGCTTGAAAGAGGATACCACTCAACAAAGATAACTTCCTCGGAGAGATGGACAAAATTCAAAGACTCTTTAATTCTGTTGAGCCTAGATCGGAACTGCTCCATGAACTTCTCAATCTCTAACTTTTCTCTCCTTATCTTTCTTGCCTCAGTGATACACCTTTTTTACATCTTTTTCAATGCAATGTCCCAGTTCAGATCATGCAGGGCAATTATTTGGAGGCAATTTTCCCCTGCGACACAGTAGAGGTATCGAATTAAACACATCATAGATGACAACCAAAAACTAATGAATTATTGCAGAGAGATATCATTTAAACAAAAAGTGTTTATCGGCTATAAATACTTGCAAAGATACATGCCATTATAGTAGGTACATGATTTTGGAAAGAACACAGTCAAAAGAACACGGTAAACAAATTTTTTTGCATACGCGTGATCGAATGGCTCTCTTGTCACCTTTGGCAATCGGGCATATATCTTCCTCAGTGGTTTTTGGGGCAATAGAACTATCATCTATAGGGTCTTCTAGAATCTGTTCCAGTCCACCTTTCCTCTTCATCCTCACTTTGTTTACAAATCCTAGGAGAGGGTTGTTGTCACTGGCTCCTTGCACACTAGCCTCGATGTCATTTCTACCAGATTCCTCTTGAAAAATCCTCAATGTCTCATCCGAAGCACTTATTTCATCCTCTACAATTCTGGACACGGGTTTGGGACGAGCAATCACTATGAATTCATCATTGTCATTGGTTTCTTTGCTGTCACCTAAACCATCGGGCAATGTCGCATGCCCCGGTGTCACATTTTCCCCCAGGGGATTCACTCTATATACAAAACAGGACGCCACTTGCAAGAGGACAACTTTGATAAAACCCCTATGTACGACTCATAATAGGGAATATGACCCCCCTTTCTACGCTTATACGGCAATCAATAAAAAAAACTATTATACCCCTATCTTACATATAAAATCTAAGTCTCACATGATCTAATGGAGTAAAACTAGTCAAAGAGTGTGTAGTATAGTAGTTGGCAATGTACTAAGGAACCACTTCCATTGATAATTAGATGTACCCTCAATGTGTCTTAGTTTGACTTTCAAACTATGTGCCCGATCAACTTGCACTCTGGCTACTCTCCAATTCTGACCCATCCAAAGCTAGTGTAAATCAACCCTTGACCTGCTCCAAATCAATCCTTATCTATGAATGTCTTGATGCAAAATTTATTGTGTGACCTGATAAAACACTTTCCCTAAATTTATCCAGGTTCTAGTGCACATTGGTGATCAATCATTACAAGTAATCAACCTGGGTCAAGTTCCCCCCCCCCCCCCCCCCCCCCCCCCCCCCCCCCCCAAATATGATACCCCCCTCTCTTATTTTTCAAATTGGGAGATAATTATTAGGGGCCTACCCCTAACTTATACGCTTATGTAACTTGTAAAAAAACCCCCCTCCCCTGCACTTACGTGGTGCGGTAAGTTTTCCATGGTGAATCCCCCTGGCATTTTCCCCTCCATGCACTATATCAAGCTCATCCACATTACCATCATAGGCCTTCTCTTCAACTATCCTTTGCTTGTCAGGCTCTCTCTCATCCGCGCTTCTCGCGATACCGAGACCTATGTATACCAAGCAACTATTAATTATCATATCTAGTTACTAGTGGAAATGAAGAGATGAATGATTACATATTATGATGAATAGCTTAGTTACTATGCTAACTAGCATACAGACTATACTAACTAACATACAGACTATGCTAACTAGCTTACATAGCATAAATAGCAAGTATGCAGACTAGCATACATACTAGACCGTAGCTAACATACATACTATGTTGACTAGCATACATATTATACTAATTAACTAACATAAAGACTGTGCTGACTAGCATACATACTATACTAATTAACATATAGACTATGCTACCTAGCATACATAGCATAAATAGCATGTATGTTGTCTAGCATACACTGTTGAATGTATACTAGCTAATATAACACTCTAAATTGATTATCTTACCACACATTGGTGTCAGACAACCTTGCCCCATGAGCTTGCTACACAAGTCTATTGGTAACCTCCAATGGCAGCCAAAAACTATACATTTTGTACGCAAGGAGCACACAATAGCAAAGGAAAGAAGGTGGTAGCTGTGCTCGCAGGGCATCTTCACCATGAGAGGGATTTCATGTACCTGGAGTGGCAGACCATAGCCACTACACGGGTTGATCAACATCCAATCACTTACCCCTCTAACACTTTCTGTAGATTTTTGCATAGCCAAAGTGTAGAAAGCAACGGGGAAGAAGGTGCCATGTAGTAGCTGCTTGCTTGTATGCATGATAAGCTCCAATCAATTCTCCTTCTGTCTCACTTTTTTCTCCATAAACTCCCCATTGATCTACAAAAAAAAAATTGAAAAGCATGGTCAGCACACAACTTAGTTGTACACATATTCCAATCAAATAGTTGAAGCACAAAAGTAACAAACACTTACACGTTGACAAGCTAACCCTATATCATCCGACATCTCCTTTAGTGTCTCTATCGTTATATTCAATTCCATTCCCATATTGACATACTAGTTTTTGATCTACCCCAAGCTCTTCAACTCCTCCATAGCATCACAAAGCTATTCTCTCATCTCACAAGCACAACAAGGGTAACCCTTATGTTGTCTGCCTGAAGTATGTGTGCAACTTTGAGATCCAGTTTTGATGTCTCTAAATATTACCGTCGGACTGAACTCTTTAATGAACCCCTTTGCAAAAGCACAGTTTATTTCCATGTTTGTGGGGAGATTTTGGTATACCTTGTAGTGCAAAAGTGTTACCTGCGCATACATCTCGTTAAGTAATCGATTGAGTTTGATACAATACTGACTGCAATTCTTCTCTTCTTGAAAAACACTGAACCACTTGGCATTGCTAATTTGCTCCCAGCTCGCTCCCAGCTCACCATCTTTGGTTCTGCACCATCTCTTGAGAGGCCATGAATAGCATTAAAATCCTCTGTAGTAATAAAAAATTTCTCCTAAATCGGGATGTTCACCTTAGAAGCTTTCCATTGCACTGCACAACTCCCCAATGACAATTGATTATATCACACAAACACAAAAATTTACATTACAGAAACACAAGATATGTTACAAAAACACAAGATTATATTACAGATAAATTTTAATGAAACACAACAAAATTCACATTACAATATCTTCTTCTGCTAGGCCACCTATGGCTAGCATACATAGAATGCTAATTTTCATACTGGGTATGCTAAGCTGCACAACTGGTATGCTAATCGGCATACTTGTAATTCCTGTTTTCATTAAGGGTATGCTGGACAGAGCCGAATTCATGCAAGTTAGCATAGTCAATACACATCCATGTAGCACAAGATTATAATAAGAAAATACAAGATAAGTTATATTGAAGCACCAAGAAACAACACATTAAAGAGCTTCTTTTGCAAGCTTAGCTATGGTCAACACAATCAGAACACATTGTCCATCGTAGTTAGCAAATTTCATATGCTAAACCACACAACAATCAAACCACTCATATTTGCAATTAAACTCCTTAAATGAGACACACAAAATTACACCTGATATATATTTTTTTGCAAGCCCAAATATGGTCGGCAACCTTGAGATCAACATCAATCCTAACATCATCCTGGGGCATGTCCCACAGACAATTACTCAACCTGAGAGAGAGAGAGAGAGAGAGAGAGAGAGAGAGAGAGAGAGAGAGAGAGAGAGAGAGAGAGAGAGAGAGAGAGAGAGAGAGAGAGAGAGAGAGAGAGAGAGAGAGAGAGAGAGAGAGAGAGAGAGAGAGAGAGAGAGAGAGGGAGACAGAGAGAGAGAGAGAGAGAGAGAACCTGAGTGAGAGTAGGATTCGAGCTTCCTCTTCCCTGCATGAATGTTATTTTTCATTGGGGAGACTTCTACACAAGAATGTGTCACCTTGTTGCTAGCTTTGAACCTTTGTCGGTCTTAAGGAGAAGCTATAGGTACTCTAACACTCTGGTAGGGTGGAGGAGAAGCAGGAGAGCTAATTTGGCCACCCTTGACTTCTTTCTTGGAGGCGTTTCAATGAGATTATCCGAGATGGCTGACTAAGCTTCATGAGCTGCAGGAGAAGCCGGAGACCTCTTCCCCCTAGCTCTCTTCCATGTGGCCCTTACGCTCAGTTTCCCTCCATGTATCATTACTACACCAGTCTTTGTGTGTAACATCCAATGAAAACTATGTCAAATGTACTTTTTGAAATAATTTTTTTTGAAACTACACCCTCATTTTATGCTTACAAGAGGTGCTTGTTGGCTCGTGCTAAATAGCACAAAAAGCATGTCAGGTGAACATGCGTTCACCCTGCAACAAGGCACATTACCTCACATCATGACTTGTTTACATCTCTTGAGCTGCCCCTCATGGAAATACAGTCACTTGCGTTGGCAATACATCTTATTTGATCGAGGAAGTTAGAAATATTGTGCTAGCTCGTGAAAATGGAAGTTCTTTCACACTTGTTGATGCACTTTATGTACTAGGGATAAAAAAGAACCTTTTGTCCATATATTTGCTCTTGCAAGACTTAGTCTTGTCAAATTTGTGGATAATAGATGTATAGTTCATGATCTCAGTCTTGGTGATGAAATAGTTACATCTGGCATTTTGTGACGTGGGTTGTATCAACTCACTTTGTATGACAAGTGTAGGTAGATTTTTGCAAATGCAGTTGTGTATTCAAGTTGATTTTATGCGGGAAAATTTAATTATGAATGCAAGCAAGAAAATTTAAAATTGAGCAGACAAAACTGAATTCGAGCGAGATAATTTGAACTCAAGTGAAAAATTTCAGATTCTAGTGGGAAAGTTTGAATCTAGGAAAATAACCTTTAATTTAATTTCAAACAAAACAAAACATGCTGCTAGAGATGATAGTTGTCAATAATTTGGACAAGTGGTGGAGATTGCATCAATTCTACATGATAGCTTAGACCGTGGACCTTGTGGCTCCCTATGACAAGTGGTGAACCTTGTGGCTCTTTCCATGCCTTGCCTAGATTGAGGACCTTGTGGATCTCAATGCCTTAATGGATCCACCTTCCAAGGCTTGGTTAGAGTGGCCAAGTGGTGGATCTAAGGTCTAGCTATCCCACACAATTTTTTTTAAAAGTGCAAGGTGGTGGGTCTAGGAGACACCAACCACTTGATTAACCATATAAGACTTGGTTAGAATGGAGAAGTGTTGGATCTAGTATCTAGGGTAGAGTGGTTATAATGGCCAAGTAGTGGATCTAGGGTCTACCTATCCCACACACTTTATTTGAAATTGTAAGGTGATGGATCTAGGAGACACCAACAACTGCATCCACCTCTCAAGACATGGTTAAAATTGCCAAGTGTTGAATCTTGGATGCACCCAGCTTCCTATGAGTACATTAAGTGTGAACATTGTATAGGCCTATATAAGGTCTCTAAATACCTAATGTGAACTCTCTTTCACTTTGTACAACATGTGTCTCTTAGCTTCTTCCCCCTCTCCTCTTTCATCTGCTCTCTCTCCTCACTTACCTAGCCATGTCTATACGCGACGTTGTTCATTTATGCTTCAGCTCAACAATTGGTATCAAATATTTGGCCATAACCGCTTGCTTCCTGGCACATGTAGCACCCTCTACACTAACTAAATCTCACATTGATCTTATATTACGGCCTTCTTTGCACTAAATTAATACTCAATTAAGCTCTATAGAGCATAGAAAAGCTTTCATTAGTGAGGAGGCTTGAAGTGGTGGAGCTTGTCAGGGCTAGATATGGAAACACATGATGGAATATGTGGGCAGCATAGAGCTGGGTGCAATTGGATGAGGTGGGGAGTTCGATGAGGCTGCAAGTGAGTATCTATTGTTGCCAAGGTTGTTGGCAATAATAAGTAGTGGGTGAAGCTATAACATCAAGTGTGGGGAAACAACTACAAGTATGTAGGAAGGCATGTGTGTTGGGTGAGGTAGAACTTTGAATCTCTGAGGGTGATGAAGAGCTTGGTGACATTCTGCAGATTCAATGAG
The DNA here is from genome assembly GCF_014529385.1 of Adiantum capillus-veneris. NCBI lineage: Eukaryota > Viridiplantae > Streptophyta > Polypodiopsida > Polypodiales > Pteridaceae > Adiantum > Adiantum capillus-veneris. The sequence continues at coordinate 101,180,596 of NC_140932.1, read as the reverse complement.
CAATAAGTTGTGAAGCGAGGTTGAGCCAAAGGTGCAGGAAACTAGAGGCCAAAGATAGAGTGATATCACACACACACACACACACACACACACACACATAGAGTGACATCATCATTGATGCCACCACAATTTCATGTCAACATTGAAGTGGCGGTCACCATGCCAGGCTCCATCACCCTATAATCCACCTTTATTTCTTGTTATTATTACACATAGTCTTTTGTTAAGAGGTGATTCACTCTATCACATGGCAAGCAGCAAACCTTCTATATATCTTTGTATTTCTTCACTGACACTCCAATCAACAAATCCTTTTATGATTATGATGAGATTAGAGACTACCCCAATGAATAATGTGGTTGGTGGTAAGACCTTCCCTATGAATTATGAAAACCCGGACTTGTTTTGTAGCCCACTCTCCTAAGGTTAATGGGTAAACCTTAACCCGAGGTTTGGGGGTAACCAAAAACCCCACATGATGATAGCTCAATAGTAGTACCATGTAGTGAATAATTTTTTTCAAACGGGCATCATGACAAAGATTATGCCAAGTTTGGCTCAAGAGGGAAATTGTTGGGGTCTGCCCAAGTTGGGTGCTCTAAGTGTGAACATTGTATTGGCATATATAAGGTCTCTAAATACGTAATGTGTGCTCTCTTTGCATTTGTACATTTTTTTCCCTTCTTTGACATGATAGGCACACATAGGCAATCTCTTTAGCTTGTCAAGATCAGACCATCCCATGCATACAACACTTTGGAAGGCTAATTAAACCACAATCTAGTATCTCACTACTCTCAACTACACCACTCAACCCACATGGACACAAACCAAAGGAAACTCATTAAACCATGCCATAATCGTACAAAACTTAAGGAACACCATCCCCTCACTAGGATACACCTGTCCAAAAGCCTCTACACTCAAAACCCTCACTCTAGACCCATCTGCAAAAAAAAGTATGAAGACAGAGCAGTATTTTGGAAGTGCCCAAAACTAAAATCTATTAGTACTTATGCATAGCTTATGCTGTCACAATTCTAATGATTTCTTGCAAGAAGAAAACAAAAATCATTTGATACACTTACAACCACAAATGGCTTGTAGATGTGTCAGCATGCGTGCTCCGTCTCATGTGGAATGCTTGGCATTGCTGCATAGCTCTTGCCAAGCCTATCACGACAGTGTAGTCAGATCTCCAATGCAATGAGCAAGCGGGGAGTAGCACCAGGATGAAGCTCACACTCTCTCTTTTTCTCTCACACACAGTTGACAGCATCTTAAAACTTCATTATGATAAAAGTTCCTCTTTTGAAAATGACCTAGGTACCTTATATACTAAGGCTACCATAGGTTAAACCTAAAAATAGAGTTCAAGGGGTCAAATGGCTTTGTATGTACAAATTGCAAGTGCCATTGCATAGTGGCTTCCGCAACTAGACTAACTACTCATTACAAATTATGTTTTTGACCATAATCCGTAGCATTTCATAGCTCTCAAAAAATAAGGCTTTGTTGAGTTACATCATGTGTTTAACCCACAGTCAACTCTCCCCCCATCTGAATTCATGTCATCCCCAACATGACCTGGTTGTCGATGTTGATGTCGGTGCGGTCTTGTTGTTGTTTTGCTGATGTAAAGAAATTATATGTTGTAGCCTTTGCACAAGCTTTTTTTGTGCGTCCAAGCTGATGTATATAGTCTTCACATGGTATGACAAACATCTGACAATTTTGTGTCTTTCTAATTTTCAAAAACAAATTCTATAATGTGTAGAATTGAATGATTGGCAAAGTCTGTCTGTTAGGCCGTTTCTGGGAGATAATTGTTTTTTCCTTGAGGTTCGAAACCCATGTCTATCATTTGATCGGCCTCATCAAGGACAAGGTATGTAACCCTGCAAAGTTTGGTTTGTCTACCATTTGTGTTTTCTCTTCCTTTTTTTTGACTCCTTTGTTCCTGCATCAAGGTGATCAAGGTTGCAATCTCCGTTGTTAGCTTTTTTGTGATTTGTAAATCATTATATTGCTTCTACTTGATACATGACTTAATTAAATCCGACAAACTCCACCTAATTCCCCAAGTTAGTAACTTGCATCAAAAGGGCTTTATCTGACATGATTCGTGATAGATGACCATCGATGAGCTATCATTGTCCATTTATCCCCAGAATTCATATACATAATGTACAGGGTATGTAGATGGATATCATGTCTTTATATTTGAAAAAATTGCATATGTGGATAGCTAGGGTTTTTCTCTTTTTTTGTTTTTTAACCCTTAGCTTGTGTTCTCTATTCATAGCCTCCTTACAAAGTTTTGGCTTGATTTGGACTTGAATTTGGTTTTTTTTTAACTTCAGTCTCAAAAATGAACAATGGGCATCTCTGGCACCTTATGGCTAGCAAACACATGTAGAACCAATGATGATGATGAGAATTGGGCTTGACCCTTGGTTGCTCCTGCAAACATCTATGACAATAGATGAGTGAAATTTCATTTCTACCCCTTCTGTTCTTGTCAGTACTGTTAGTCCATTTTGTTTATTAGGCTTCATTAAGTCACATACATGCTAGAAGATTTACAATATAAAGATCTACTTCTTGTATACGGCCGTGTAGTTGCATGAAATGTATGATAGGCAACTTTACACTTAATAGTTGCTTTCGTTTAGTTTCATCACCAACCTCCTTTGTCCTTGTAGTTTGGCCCATAGTTTTATCATACGATCAACGTTCTTTTCTTCCCTCTGACATTGTAGCCTTGTGCAAATGACTTGCGAGGCATACATCGTGAAGTTTTGTCATTTTTCAGTACCTTCTTCTCTTTGTACTGTTTGGCATCTCTTCAATTTGTTTGTCACTTGGATTATGGTTTTTTTCCTCTCAATAAATGTTTTCCCCCATGGTTTGCAGCTTGACACTCAAATATCGTTTACATAGATTGGGTTAATTTTGATTTTTCACTTACTAACATGAGATATTATTGCTCTTTTGAGCTAAATTAATTATATAGATGTGCTTATGCCTCTCGCAAGAATCTTGGAAGAAGTGGTAATGAAAAAATTTGTTGAAAATACAATCTGTATATAAATAGCATGCTGCCTAATTTTCTTTTTATATAGCAGTCGTACATGTGGTGACAAGTAGTATCATAACAGGGATGGCATTACTCTCTTTCTCTCACACACATCACTTATAACTTGGTTTCCATATCCTCTAGTAATTTTTGTTAATTTTGGTTTGCTCACTTTGAGACTTGCAGGAAAAAGTCTACTAAAATTGACATGATCTAGTTGGGATATGGTTTTTGGAAATGATTGTCACTACTTAGGTTGCCTACAACCTCATGTGAGAGTCTCAAGGGTGATGGCATTGACTAGTTTTTTAAACATAATGAGTAGATACTAAGGATCAGCTGCCAAAATTTCTATACATTGATTTGCATACATAAACTAGTGTATATATGGCTCTTAACCATCTGATAAATAGTTGAAATCTGATATCTTGTATAGTGAGGGAAACCGTGCCCATCAAGTGTGACTTGAGTATATTGTAGATTCATTTCAGGGACACCATACCTAGCTTTATTAGTTGGGCACTACTTCATCTGATGTTCATTGCTGCATGCATAGCTGTAACATAGTAGATAGATGTTGTAACATACTAACCATTTGATATATACCTAATGTATATCCCATACTTTTGAGATGATTCTTCAGTGTTTTTATCTCTTAAATTGTACACTTCGGCTGGATGTGGTCTCAAACTGAGATTCAGCAATATCTCCTAGATAAAACTTTAGTGTTTTGGGGCTTTAAGAGTGATATATGTGGGACTCAAGTTTCATAAATTTGATTCAATTTTAATTACTACCCTATTGTTGACTGGAGTTCCAGCAACAATAAATTTACATAAACTTGGTCTTGGACACGAAGTCCTTATACTTCTATATTTTTATGTAGGAACTCACTTTTGATGAAGGTAAGTATATAGTGGTGAACTCTCAATTGTAAAGTTCTCTTTGATGCTTTATACTACTTTGAAAATTCTCCAATGTTTGTTTGAAGATCCTTAATCCTCAGCTGGGGGTCTTGGATGCGATGGCAATAGATTGGAATTTTGAGCATTGATCCAATTTACAAAGGAGATGCTGTCCGATTTATTTTGGAAATAAATGATGAAAACATTATTGTAGATAAGTGGATCATTTTCTAAACATAAATTTGATCTATGTTATGTTGTTAGTTTTTGTTGTAATTTTTGGCACCGATAACGAGGGGAGGGAGTCGTTGACACCTCTCTTTCCAAGAAACGCGATTTCTCTGACGGGCTTGTGTTTCTTGTATGGTGACATGTGAGAGATTGTTTCCTTGGGGCTACAACAAACATTGCAGCAATAACAGAAGATTATCCACTGTTCGGTTATTTTTTTTTAGTGATAGATAACCCTTGTATATGATGCTTTGAAAATAACATGTAATACACTATATGTCAGTATCAGGTCTAAATATCAACTATAGCCTTAACTTTATCTAGTTGTTATCTAATGTATACATAAGGTTTGGTTATTTACAAGTTGACTCGTCTCTAGTCCCATTGTATCGTTCAATAGTTTGTCCAATGTGGAACGAAAAAAATAGAGAAAATCCCAAAAAAAATATGTATCTGCTTTTTTCCTTCGAATAGCCTTTCAGGTTGTCCCCTCTTGACTCCATATGCAAACCTTGTGTCCAAAAGTGAATTATGCTTGAATTTGATAATATTTTGTTGACTCCAACTCCATAATACATAAGATTATCCTCCCTTTCATCGTTGACTCTTATTCTTCACCTATAGTGACCGTTCGATAAAATCATCATCCAGTGAATTTTTTCTATTTTCATAGGGTTTGTTCCTACCTCTCCTTATTTTTGAGATCCAAATGTGTCAAAACCATAGCTATGTATAAAAGAAATACATATAATGTTTTGTGATTTTAATGCATCGGGTCCTTTGTCCTCCGCAAAGACTTGAAGCCTTGCCATCAAGTGCATACCAAGAGAGAGGTGGTCCAAAATTTGAAAAGCGACCCTCATTAACACTAACCCTGAAGCTAGAGACATTTATGTCTCTAGATTTGTACTTTATTCTCCCTCAATTGAGGTGGAGGAGTCTCCCTCCTTAGGGACATCCATCATAGGTACTTCATCAATCCTCAAAAATCACTGCTTCAACTTCCATCCATTGACACATGTTTTGTTTGAGCCTACCATCTGTATATATCAATTGGTAACTGCCATTGTTGTAGCAATTTATTAATGAGACAAATGGCCCCTCCCATCTAGGTGAAAACTTTTTATTCTTCCTATTGTCAAACCTATTATCATACCTTAGGACCAGCACACATTTCTTGAGACCTTTTGCCTTAAGTCCCTTGTTAAAGGTAAGTCAACGTTGCTATGCTTGTGTTGCATAATAGTTGATAGCATATTCTATATCTAGGTGAAGCCTCTCCAGATCAAGAATGTGGTTGTGAAGATGAGAATTAGGGCATTCCATCCGCCTAGCTAGCACCCTGAGACTAGCCAATTGTCCTTCCCTCAATTGAGGTTGAGGAGTCTCCCTCCTCAGGGACATCCATCATAGGTGCTTCATCAAACCTCAAAAAGTACTGCTTTAGCCTCCATCCATTGACACGTGTTTTTTCTGAGCCTACCATCTATATATATCAATTGGTAACTGCTATTGTTGTAGCAATTTATTAATGAGATGAATGGCCCCTCCCATCTAGGTGAAAACTTTTTATTCTTCCTAGTGCCAAACCTATTATCATACCTTAGGACCAACACACATTTCTTGAGACCTTTTGCCTTAAGTCCCTTGTTAAAGGTAAGTCGACGTTGCTATGCCTGTGTTGCATAATAGTTGATAGCATATTCTATATCTAGGTGAAGCCTCTCCAGATCAAGAATGTGGTTGTGAAGATGATAATTAGGGCATTCCATCCGCCTAGCTAGCACCCTGAGACTAGCCAATTGTACTTCAATGGGTAAAATGGCCTCCTTACTATACACTAGGTGATATGGTGTGAACCTAAGGGTTTTTATGCCTGTGTTGCATAATAGTTGATAGCATATTGTATATCTAGGTGAAGCCTCTCAAGATCAAGAATGTGGTTGTGAAGATGAGAATTAGGGCATTCCATCCACCTAGCTAGCACCCTGAGACTAGCCAATTGTACTTCAATGGGTAAAATGGCCTCCTTACTATACACTAAGTGATATGGTGTGAACCTAAGGGATGTGCAAAATGAAGAGAAATAAGCCCATCACTTTTGTGTTTTTTTACATGTTTAGTGATGATCTTGCAAATCATACCATTTAATAGGCATGAGGACATCCAAATCTAGTGAGTTAGCATCCAAAGAAACTCGAAACCAAAAACTAGAAAAGAGAAGTAAGATATTTAATGCTACAAATGGAGGCACGATGGCCCTGCAAAACACCCAAAATTGTTGGAATTAGGGTTGCAGATAAACACACACATCTTGGAGAAGACGAAGGAAGCTCAAGGCACACAATAGAGAGTGTTTTACTTAGTGTGCAATGGAAAGATAGATAGCCCTAGAGTGATGGGCGTATATACAATTCACGGGGGAAAAAACCTCCTAAAGAGGGAAAAAATGCCCCGGCGGTCCTAGTGTGTTCACACACATCACTACCACATGTATATGGTAACAAATCCCCCCTCGAGTGATGCGGTGAACGAGAGCTGGCACATCAGTAAAGGGAAGTTCCATGCCCTGAGGACAGGATCAGTCCACAAAGGGGAGTAAGCCCAAATCTTTGCGGAAAGCTTCAAGCTTCTCATGAGACAATGCCTTTGTGAAAAGATCTGCAAGGTTGTCCTGTGTTGGCACATAAGCCAAGTTGATCTCTCCTGCTGAGAGCCTCTCCCTGACATAGTGGTAATGCACCTCAATGTGCTTTGTGCGAGCATGAAAAACTGGGTTCCTCGCAACTACCAATGCGCTCTGACTATCAGTGTAGATAGTGTTGGCAGTGTCCTGTCCAACACCCAAATCAGCCATAAGGCGTCTGAGCCATACACACTCAACCGTAGCTGTGAAGACTTCCCTGTACTCAGCCTCACAACTCGAAGTGGGCACAATAGGTTTCTTCTTGCTCAACCATGATATACATGAACTGCCAAGCATGAAACAAAAACCACTTGTGGATACTCTCGTGTCAAAACAACCAGCCCAATTTGAGTCCGAAAAAGCATGTAAGTCTGGCGGCAATGATCCCCCCTTGGGATAAAACAAGCCAAGATGTAAAGTGCCACTAAGGTAGCGGAAAATCCTCTTGATAGCCTGCCAATGCTTAGACCCTGAGCTATGCATAAATCTACTGACCTGTGAGACTGCAAACTGAATATCCGGCCTCGTGTTGCATACATAAATGAGGCAGCCAATAGCAGTTTGGTAAAGAGTGACATCAGCAGGATCGCCAGCATCATGTAGACTCAACTTCAAATTTGTTTCCATGGGAGTGGCAATAGGTTTGCAATCCTCAAGTCCAAACTTACATAGCAATGTCTCTATGTAACTTTTCTGACACAAGGCAATACCACCATCACACTACTTAAACTGTATTCCCAAATAATGATGCAACAGCCCCAAATCTTTCATCTTGAAAGTAGCATTCAAATCAGCCTTAAATTCAGCAATATGTCTCTCATTTGGTCCAATGATCAGCAAATCATCAACATAAAGAACCATGATGAGAAATACATCACCCTCATGCTTTACATACAATGTTCTTTCTGTTGGACTGTTACGAAAGCCTTGTTTGACCAAATGAGTGTCAGCTTTCTCATACCAAGCAGGAGGAGATTGCTTCAACCCATACAAAGCCTTGTTACATTTGCACACTTTGTCCTCTTGTCCTTTTATGACAAAACCGCGAGGCTGCGTTACATAAACTTCCTCAAATATGTCACCATTCAAGAAAGCAGTAACAATGTCTGATTGATGTACATCCCAACCAAAATGAGCTGCCAATGCACATAGAAAACACACAATAGTCATACGACAAGTGGGAGCAAAATTCTCTTCATAATCTATGCCTTTTTGTTGTGCATAACCCTTTGCAACAAGTCAAGCCTTATGGCGATCGATCTCACCATCCGGCTTGCGTTTCAACTTGTAAACCCACTTCATACCAATGGCATTTTTTGCCAGGAGGCAAATCACATAAAGCCCATGTGTCGTTTTCTATAAGTGCATCATATTTTGATTGCATGGCAGCCATCCAATTTTCTAAATTTTGTGCTTCATCAAAAGTCAGAGGCTCCTCAACATCATGTAAGCTAGACACAGCCAAAGCATAACAATCTGATGCATAAGATGCATGGCGAGAGTCTGAACGAGTACGACTAGACAAAGGTGCATCCAATTTACTGTCACGCAAAGTGTGCACCAGCCATTTTGGCATACCTCTAGCCTGCTCATTTTCAGCCCTTTCCTCATCAAGTACATCATGTACATCTACATCAGTAATAGGCTGATCTAGAACATTTTCAGAAACCCCCATAGGCTGTACATTTGCCTCATTGGAACTTACATTCGTATTTCCAGCACTGAAAAGAGGCAACAAAGTGTCATAAATGTCCTATGAGCTTACATTAATGTCTCTAGTACATGACAGCAAGGGCTGAACAGAATCTTCCACACAAACACTACATCCCGAGAAACCAGAATACGTTTTGTTTGCGGATGATACAACCTGTAACCTTTGCTTTCAGCACTATAACCAACAAAAATACACTTGACAGCCTTATCATCCAATTTTCTGCGTTGCACTTGTGGCACCAAAGCATATGCCAAACAGCCAAAAACACGCATGTGCTCAATAGAAGGTTTTCTATCATGCCATGCTTCATATGGAGTAATAGACTGCAAAGCTTTCGTAGGACACCTATTAAGTACATAAGTGGCACACATAATGGCCTCAAGCCAAAAAGAATGCGGTAAAGCTTGACTTTTCACCATACATCGTGCCATTTTCGTCAGTGACCTGTTTTTCCTCTCAGCAACTCCATTTTTCTGAGGTGTATAAGGCACTATACATTGGTGTTTTATCCCACGACTAGCCAGAAATGCATTAAATTCATGAGACATATACTCCCCCCCTCGATCGGAACGGAGGGTGTCCATAGTACATTTCGATACATTTTCAGCCATAGCCAAAAATTGTTTGAAGCACATAAAAACTTAGGACTTCGCTTTAAGCGGAAATACCCATGCATGCCTAGAGTAATCATCAATGAAAGTCGCGAAGTACAGGTAATTTCCCAAGGACGGAGTTTGCATGGTCCCACAAACATCACTATGCACAAGCTGCAACCTACATGTGGCCCAAACTGAGTGGCCCAAACTGAACCATCCTTTGGAAACTTAGAATGCTGCATCTTACCTAAAACACAGCCTTCACAAACATGTTTGACAGGTGCTTCAAGAGGCGGCAAAGAAGCAACCATATCAGATTTCTGCAAACGCGTCAAATTGGCAAAATTCAGATGACCAAAACATGCATGCCAAAGTTTTGAATCTGAAATAGCCCTTGAATCTGCAACAGCATTTGCAAAATTTTGTCCACATTTGTCATACAAAGTGAGCTTATATAGCCCACGGCACAAAAGGCCAGATGCAACAATTTCATCACCAAAACTGAGATCATGAACTGTACATCTGTCATCCACAAATTTGACTACAAGTCCAAGTCTAGCAAGTGCGGATACAGACAAGATATTCTTCTTGATCCCAAGTACATAAAGTGCATCAACAAGTGTGAAGGAACTGCCATTACCAGCAGTGAGCACAATCTTTCCAACTCCTTGAACTGGATAAGAGGCATTGTTGGCACAAGTGATTGAATTCCCATGAGGGACAGATCGAGAGACGTAAACAATTCACGATGTGAGGTAATGTGCTTTGTAGCACCACTGTCAAAATACCACACATGTGAATCTGCAGCAACTGACAAGCATGCATCATGGACAGCAGGATTGTAAGTGCACTCTGCGCTAAAAGCCCATTCTGCATCAACATCAGCATTACAGTCTCCTTTCACAGAAGACTCGACAATGGTTGCATTTGTAGTGGAACCAGCATTTGCAGTGGAACCACCCTCTTTCTTCTTAGCCTCTTTGGCCTTCAACTTAGGACACGACTTGATCAAGTGATCATTGGCTTTACAATAATGGCAACGCATCTTCTTTTTGCCCTTATCACCAGAATTTCCAGACGAACTGCTGCCAACAGAAGCATTAGAAACATAATTTTTTCCACTCGTAGCAGAACCATAAGAAGTGGCTCCATTACTGTTACCACCCTTTCTTTGAGAAGCAATAAAAGCTTGTTCAACTGCACGCTGTCTAGTCCTATTTTTTCTGGACAGTGACTCTTGCAACAGCAATGTGCATAATGCATAAAACTTGACAACTTCTGGATTTCCTTGGGTCATCAGTCTCCAAGTACTAGCAAAAGTCTGGTAGGAATCTGGTAAGGCATCAAGAACAGTCTGCACAAGGGAACTGTCTAAAATGACTTCACCTGCAGAAATAGATGCTCACTGATATGCTTGACGCTAGCAAGGAAAGTGTCCATATCATCTTCCTCATGCATAACCTTCGACTCCAGCACTTTATGCAGCAAAGCAATTTTAGCCTCATTGCGGCTTGCATAAAGACCTGCTAAAATATCCCAAGCCTGTTTTACAGATTTTGCTGAACGGATGTGAGGAACAATGGTGCGCTTCACAAACAACGCAATCAATGCATGAGCCTCCGCATCCTTAACATCCCAACGAGCTTGTTCTGCCATAGGAAAAACAACTCCAACAGTTGCAATCCTTGCAGCAAGACCTGCAACATCCTCAACATCGCCTACATCCTCAGAACCAGGATGTACATCAATGCCCTGCACAATGTTCCAGACACCCTTTGACACAAGAACATGTTGCATCATATAAGCCCACATAGGGTAGTTGTCCCCATCCAACCTGTCCTCAGGAGCAAACATCTTGAACACATCTATGTTGTTGTTGTCAGCCATGGTAAATGTTGCACCTGATGTGAAAACTGCCCGAAAATAGGAGAAATGGAGCGGGAACAACCTGTGCTATATAGCACAAACCGTAGAAGACTATAAGGCACCTGTTATGCAGAAAACAGCAGTGACTGAAATTTTGCACAAAATGACAAAATAGCCTGTGCAGTACTGCCTGTAGTGTAAACGGAGGCCGAAATGAGCCCAAACGAGCCTCCCAAATTTTTTGTCGACATGCGAATGCTCGCCAAAGCTCACTGAAATCGGAGAAAGTGAGGAGGCGTGTGCTGGAGCACCTGGCGACTAAGCCCGGGAGGACGTGACCTGCTCTGATACCAATTGTTGGAATTAGGGTTGCATAGAAACACACACAGCTTGGAGAAGACGAAGGAAGCTCAAGGCACACAATAGAGAATTTTTTACTTAGTGTGCAATGGAAAGATAGATAGCCCTAGAGTGATGGGCGTATATACAATGCACGGGGGAAAAAACCTCCTAAAGAGGGAAAAAATGCCCCGGCGGTCCTAGTGTGTTCACACATATCACTACCACATGTATATGGTAACAAAAATATCATACTGCAAGCCATAAACAAACAAATCTACATACTTGATGACTCGCACAAATCCATGATCAAGCTAAACATGAACAAAGAGTGACAGAGAACGAGTTAGAGTGAGAGAGCACATGCAAGTGCACCTCCTAGAGCGGAATGCTACACTGCCATAGCAAGAGAGAAGAGAGGAGATGAGAGAACAAAGACAACAATCTCCCCCTGTGCAAGCGTGAGCATTTCCCTCTTGCACATATTTATTTATAGATTCTTCAATGCTAAAAAATGAATACACATTGGCAGGTTGGACTTAAATGGACTTAGTTCATAGAAAGCATTTAAATAATGAAATGTCCATAAAGAAGATATCCTTTCGCATAACCCTTAGCCTTTTTCACATGTCACCTGCACTAGATAATAAAATGTCGATTCCATTACATACCTCTCTGTTAGAAAGCAAATGTTTTCAATTGCGAAGATAAAAATCGGCAGACCATACTTGTCAAAAACAGTGATTAGTATTCTTCTGTGTCAGAAATAGCGCTTAGTAAAATGAAAAATTTATGAAACAAAACAACATTTCTTATGTCTGCAGTCATCCACATACTATCTATTCTAGTGTCCCATACCACTAGAATAAGCACTATACATCATATCATGATGTATCACAATATCATTGGTCACACTCATCATTCAATAATCAATTTTCATCAATCTCAAGTTCAATTCCATAAATAATGTCGCGACAAAAAAGCATCATATATCCATTCCAATTTCAAATCCATTTCCAAATGTAAATCCAAATATCTTTTATTTGATATACCCAGGTAACAAAATCATACTGAGGACAGGGGTGGCCAGCCACTGTAGCATGTTTTCATGATTAGTGTTGACTAAATCGACAAATGTACACCAAATAGATGTGCTGCCTAAATAAAAAAATCTACTCTAATGCTGCCTAAATCGGAAAATCTGCATATGGTATTGTTTCAAAAAAATCTTGAATCTATATTTTGTTGTTGTGCTGCCTAAATCGGCAAATCTGAACCAAGATGAGCATTTACACACTGCCTAAAGTGGCGAATCTGTGTGCTTGTGACCAATGGACTAGACAAAACATAAAAAGCGAAAAATATTTACTACGTGTTTTACACAAAACTCTAGTATTCTTAGGTGACAAAGTACTTACAAATGGTTTTCTAGTATCCTAAAGCAACTTAGCTCTCATGATAGTTGTACAACTTAATGACAATTCATCTCGATAGAAATTGCATTCAGTGTAAGCAGCAGACACAATGTTAGGGATGGTTAATTTTCACATGTCATAAAAGAATGCAGATACGCAAAGAATCCTTGTTGAAAATTCCTTGAGCTTGTCCCATATGTATACCAAAAAAAAAACAACTTACAAGAGAGTTGACAAGGTGAATATTATCACATTAGTATATTAAGCAAGTACATTGCAGTATGAGCAAATGAGAGATGGTTTATAATGATAAGATCTTAAAGTAAGGACAATTAAAAATGCTGCAGAGAACATTGCAAAAAAAATGCTATATGAGGCTTCGTTGATATGAGAGTACGTCGTTAGCTTTATTTGCAAAAGTGTTTCTTTTTAAATTTTAGAATAGCTTGACCACACATCAAATGCATTAACAGTTTAAAAGCCATGAAGGACAAAATGGATGAAAGTAGACAACTTGAAGTACGTGGATAATAGGGGTGTTCTCTAAACTTACAGGTTGGTTTGTAAGATTGGAATAACCACTTGATATCGGTCTTCTGAGAAAGTGATGCCACACTAAATGTATAAATATGAGGATAGGTCAAAAGCAGGCCTGGTTTGGGTGTAAGTAGGTACAATTGTATTGGTCAAAGTTTGTATATGGTCATCATTGCTAGAATATTAAGACATGATGCATTCAAGGTCTCTTCCTCTTTGTTATCTTTGTTGCTATTTATTTTTTCTACCATGATCTCTATCAAAATGATTGTATGTGCTACTATGGTGCCGACCGTTGATTATATTTCTAGGGAGAACCGCTCACGTAGAAACACCTTGACAAGAGAATTCCATCACTTAAGGAGCTTTGAGGTTGGTCAGTTCTTCTAGGTGCTTAGGGAGAGTGAAGCGCATGGTGTGTCATAGAACTGGATAATGTAATGCTAAGTTATATGCATGAATGTGTAATAGTTTATGCACTTATATGCTAACGAGTTATATTATATGAAACTTCTTACCAATAGGGGGTATTCTGAGGTAAACTAATATTTATAAACTTAATGGTGATGCTACAAAACATCAAGGCCGTAGTTATTGAATTGATGCAAGTCAAAAAGTTTAACTTGTTGTTTTGGTTGGCATAAGACTACCATGTAATGACCCAGTAAAAACAATGGTAGATAGTCAAAGACAAGACCACAATAAATTATATATATAGGGCTAGAAAATTACATTTTTCCTACCCAATGGAGATAAGGGAAAATTCAAAATTCTCTGTGTTTTTAAGTCAAATTTAAAGCTTTTTGTCTATGACTACTCTAAAAATTGTTTAAAATTCCCCTCGGTTTTTTTGGTTTACTCAAAGGAAGCTCAAAATCTAACCGGAATTATAGAATATTAGTCGGTTAAACTTACACTAGACTCTGGTTTTTTTTCTAACATTGTTTATTTAAATATAAGATTGGGTGTGTGGTGTAAACGAGGGGCAGAGAGAGAGATATGCTCGCACTTTTACTGGCTACAAGAGAGAAAGAAAGGAAGAGACAAATGAAATGAAATGTTATATTAAAAGTCTTCAACGAGAAACTCATACAATTCTTATGGATCAGATACAATGTCTGGGTATAAAAGAAAGTAAACGCTAAAAATGAGCATCAAAATGAGTAGCTCATGTAGTTGTAGGTGGTGCCTAGTAAGCTATTGGTAGCCATTAAAATAGGAGAAGAAGGAGAGAAAGAAGAAAGAAAAGCAAATTGCTCCTCTGCATGGCCCCCACCAGTCACCTACCACACCCAGTTTCTCACATGTCCATTGTGTGAGCATCGTCAATCCTAGGTGAGGAGTTGGATGGTTGCATGAGAACAAGGTAGAGTAAGAGATCGTTATGGTGAGAAATGGCTGCAAAGCTACGTCATCTATGAAGGAGTGGCAGAGAGTGAGAGAGAGATCACATGGCTATTTGCGGTGGTTGTTCACCTACTACAAGGTCTACGGAGTCCTACCTACTCTACATCCATCTTGCTCCAGATTTTAGCTACTACGAAAACTTTGTTGTTGACACTGTGGAAAAATTAGCTAACGTTGATAGCATGGCTACAGTAATTTGGATGACGACATTGATATCCCTAGATGGAAGTTTCATGCAAGTCGATGAGCATGATCGGTCACCATTGCATGTCCTACATATGAATGACAGTACCCATCTGACATCAAACGTGGGGTGCTACTATAGCCAAATGGCAAACGACCTCAAAGTTGCTACTATCCTTGTGATCGGTTTTGGTCTATTGTTCCACTCAGCGAGTGTAGAGTCCCATTAATTCTTATGAATTCACAATCTCTAAGCTATCATACATTCGCTCTTATATGTTATCAAAATTGTGAATTTCCTCCTAAGTCCTCCTTCTCTTCCTCTCTTGTTCTCTAGAGAGTCCTTCGGAGCCGAGAGTTACTATGAGAGTTATTTGGGAATTGGATAGATTTTGATGGGTCACCCCTAAAAATTAAAAAAAGTCATTCTCTTTGTTTTATCTTCTTCTCCTTCTTATCAGGAAATACTCACTCTTGCTTAAGCTAACAAATATTTAAGATCTCACTTGATTATAAACGTATCTCATTTTTCACCTTTCTTTCATTACAAAAGGAAGAGAAAAACAAAAAAAAGGAGGATCGAGAAAAGAAAGACTTAGTTGTATCTTTGTTGTACATATTGATTGAGGAACCAGGAGTGGCGACATGGGCTCTGATACCATTGCTACAAATCGAGGCACAGTGGCCCTGCAAAATACCCAAAGTAGTACACTGCAAGCCATAAACAAACACATTTTCATACCCGATGACTCGCACAAATCCATGATCGAGCTAAACGCAAACAGAGAGAGATGAAGAGTGAGTAAGAGTGAGAGAGCACATGCAGGCGCACCTCCTAGAGCAGAATGCTACGCCGGTACTACGAGAGAGAAGAGAGGAGAGAAGAGAACAAAGACACAAACACTGGGTGCAATCGTCCCCCGTGCAAGAGTGAGCATTTTCCTCTTGCACGTATTTATTTATAGATTCTTCAATATTCAAAAATGAATACACATTGTCCGGTCTGACTTTAATGGCCTTAGCTCATAAACAGAATTTAAATAATGAAATGTTGATAAAGAAGATATCCTTTTGCATAACCCTTAGCCTTTTTCACACGTCACTTGCACTAGATAATAAAATATCACATATAGAAATCCAACAATATGGAGAAAAGGTACATGCTAGGATAAAAGAAAAGAGATTCACCATAGAATGGCTCAATTATGTGGGGGTATGTGATGTTCATTGACAATTGGTAGACAGTCGAGGTGAATACCTTCAAAGTGTCATGTGATGCATCCCATGACCCATTGACATTGCACATTTAGAGATTACAAAATCCAAAACTTAGTCATAATGCAAGGAGATGCCAAAACCAAGAGTTAGTTTAGCAACAAAAGGAAGCAAAAAATTAAAGTAAAAACCCTTGCACAATAAGAGCTCATAGACTTACATCCTACCCTTGAACATTTCAAAGATTGTACCCCCATGGGAGAGTGAAAGATCGTGTACACCAAAACCAATGAGCATCTATCGATGGAAGTAGTGGAATCTATGATGGTTCGGAAATAGTTAAGGGGATAGAATTGGCACACCCCAATGAGGAGTCTAAACTAGTTTTTATCACCCACGACCTTGTTGAGATTGAAGAGGTTGTAATCAAGGAGCTCCTCAAGGAATTCAAAAACATATTTGCTTATACATATCATTATATGAAGGGAGTTCCACCTCTTGTAGTGCAACATACAATTCCAATTATTAACACTACTAAGTCACTCAGACAATGATCGTACCCGATGAATTCTAAGTATGCAAAGATTGTTAAAGGAGAAATTAAAAAGCTTACCGAATGTGCATTTGTCTACCTTATAGATCATTGAGAATGGGTTTCTTTGATAGCCATTGTGCCAAGGGAGAATGAGAAACTCACGGGGTGTGTGGACCTTAAAATGGTTCATGCATCCAATAGGGAATATCATTATCCCTTGACATATTTTGAACATGTGCTTGAGAGAGTTGTAGACAAGGAGGCTTGTATCCTTTTAGATGGGTATTCTGACTACCTAAAATTGCGCTAGAGGACCAAACTAAAATTGTTTTTATAATAAAATTTAACTGCGTTCGCATTTTGTGTTATGGCCTTCGGCTTAATGAATGCCCTTGCTACCTTCAAAGGATTAAAAAACACTGCTTTCGAGGAGTATTTAAGGTAATTTTATGAATATTTCCTAGATGAAAGTTTTGTTTATTCCTCTTGGAAAAAGCATCTATCATCACATTTACCAAAGGTGTTTGAGAGGTGTAGATTATATCCCATCTCATCAAATCCTTTCAAATGCCAATTTTGTGTTTAACAGGGAGTCATCTTAGGGCATATAGTGTCGAAGAATGGCATTTCTACAAATGAGCTAGAAATTAAAGCCATTATAGAATTGCAACCACCTACAAATTATAAAGGGGTTCAGAGATACATGGGCCATGTCGGATATTATTGGCGATTTATTTTACACTTTGCTAAGATAGTTCCTTCATTGTAAAGGCTTCTTAATGAATTTAATTGGACCGAGGAATGTCACCATTCTTAGAAGTTATTAAAGAGGGCCTTAACACTAGGTTGGTAATGGGACACTTTTATGTCCTGGGACACTTTTATGTCCTGTTAAGTGACCATTTTCCTTGAATTATTTCAAGAGTTTCAAAATGGATTTTGAGGTGCTATCTATCTAGAAAGTTGTCTCATGAGCTGAAAAAAACTCGACATTTTTTTGGAATATCAATTCCATCTTTAACCTTGTCCTTGCACAACATTTCACAACCTAAACTGTGTGAAAAAACGGGTCCTGTTTTTGGCTTTTTTCAACTTTTTGCAACTATACCACACTAGAATTCATGTTTGTGAGGTCTATAATGCTAGAGAACTATCTTTAGTAGTCCTCAACATGTCCTGATGCATCTAGGGAGAAATAAATGTTAAAGTTGTAAGTTATGACCAAATTACAAAAATTGTCAAATCCTGTTTTTTAGCCAATTTTAGCTCTTCTATGAATTCTTTGGTGGCTTTCATAATATCCAAATGCATTTTTGATTTTCTATGTCGTATATTGTAACATAAAGCTAATATTCCTTGAGTTTTAGGGCACCTAATACCCTATTTTGCATAGTAGACAACGATGGTTGATTTTTTCAATTATAGAAGAAAACAAAACATTCTAGTATATCAAGTATAGCTTTTTCAATATTGTTAGTTTCTTGTGACAACTACATGCATTTTGTAGGTAGTAACCATATCTAGTCATGAGGATCAAATTTGGCTAGATATTGAATAGTTTCTATGGGATTCCACAACTCATAATGTTGAACCCAGTTTTTTCATGTTTGTTGTATTTAGCACTTCATATTTTTCCCCAAGGTTCCCCTTGGTAAGAGATGTATTATTTTTTTGGCATGATCCATGACTCCTTATGAACCTAAAGGACAATAGGGAACTAAGAAAACATGCATATATTATTTGTATTGAGCGTGGCTATAGAAACTTTGATGATAGGTTTGCAGAATGGTAAAAATTCAACTTTTTTGTACCTATTTCTTTTGGCAAAACAAAAAATAGTGAGTGAGAAGAAATCATATGTTCTGATCACCAACCCATTGAAGTTAACTAGGGAATTTATCTCAAGTCCTACAAAAATCCCTAATCTTATTTTTATGCAACAAAACGTAAGAAATGACTGTTTTTATGGAAATGTACTGGTCCATCAACTTTGGAGGCTTGGTGTGACCAAAAGATGAGAAATTTTATAAGTTTCTTATTTTTTCCATGTGTAGTAGGCCTTGAACTATAACCTCATGAAAGGATTTTACAAAATGAGTGGATCTACTATGGTTTTGGAGGTTTTCTTCAAAACCCTGAAAGGACACTTTTATGTCCTGTTAGGTTACCAACCTAGTGTTAAAAGTTATTCAATTTTAAAGTGTCTGATTGGAATGTAAATTTTCATGTGCATATTTGACACCTCAAATTTTTCTATGGGGTATGTTCTAGTTCAACCAAGAGAACATAAATTGGACCGCCCCATTTAGCTTTTCTAGTCACCAATTAAATGATGGCGAGATAAACTACACAACTACAAAGCGAGATAATCTAGCTATGATTTATGCAATAAAGAAATTCCAATATTATCTTCTTGCCACCAAGTTTTTTTTTTTGTGTTGATTACCAAGTGTTACTATATGTAGGAAATAAGGAATAATCCACATCATAATTGCAAGATAGATACTCATACTCCTTGAATTTGATTGCACGGTGGTGGTGAGATCCCCAAAAAACATATCATGGCTGATCATTTTTCTCGCATACCCAATGGAGAAGCCCGCACTAGAGACAATGATGAGTTGCTTGATACTTCCCTCTTTATGGTTGAGACCATGCTTGAAAGAAGTGTGAAGATTGTTAGCTTTTTACTTGATGATTTTTCACCCAAAGAGCTTCAAAAGGATTTAGCATAAAATTTAACCAAGGAACTTTTGGTGAGTGAGGAAAAGATGACATTCTTACACGTTGTGCCCATGAAGATGAGTATTTATACATTTTGCAAGAAGCACATATCCGCATAGCTAGAGGTCACTTTTTTAGAGATTTTACTGCTAGAAAGGTATTACAATCAGGATATTGGTGGCCACCTTATTCAAGGATGCATTTCTTCTTGCAAAAGGATGTGATAAATTCTAGCATTACAAAACAACACCGTAGAAAGATAAATTGTGTAATGGAAATGGCCTATGAACTCTGAGAATATCGGAATTAAGAAAATTAGAGTGAGCATTTTCATGAGACTACTTTGAGAACATAGTGTGTGAACTTAATTAGCGGTAGCAACATAATCATTAGAGTTAATTAACTTGGCATGAATAATACTTTGCAAGAGAGAGAATTAGACAACATGACAACAATTGAGGACCAGATTTATGTGGAGCTGCTCCCCCCTCCAATAGGCTTCTGTATTATAGATTTCCCCATCAAGAGAGACTTGGTACAATACAATCTTTGTGTTCCTTGTGACCTAGGTGATGCAATGAAGATGGAAGGTTTCATGTATCACGAGCATAACATAATCTCGTAAAAGCATTAACCATCCCCGCCTCAGTCCCAAGGCCTAGTCCTTTAGTAGATTGAGAATTTCAAGACTAGCTATCTCACTTTGGCCATCCGTTTGTGGATGATAGGCCGAAGAGAAATTCAATCTTGCACCTATATTTTCAAAGATACCTTTCCAAAAATTAATGGTCATTCTAGGATCTCTATCTTACACGATGAATGTTGGCAATCCATGGTGTTTGAAAATCTGAGATCTAAAGAGGGTTCCATTTGGTGTGCCTTAATAGTCTTTTTGTGACAGGAATAAAGTGTGCTTGGTTGCTAACTTGTCTACTATTGTCCATATTCCCATATTTCCATGGATAGACTTGGGTAATCCAAAGATAAAATCCATGGATATACTCTCCCAAAGTGAAATAGGGATTAGCAATGGATGGAGTAATCCACGTTTCTTCCCTCTATCATATTTGGTCTTTTGGCATACCACACATCTGGATACATACTCCTGTATGTCCAGTTTCATGGTAGGCCAATAGAAGTATGTTTCTAGTCCTTGAATAGTAGGTTGAATTCATTGATTCCCTACACATGGAGGAGCATGGGATTCATACGTAACTTTCTCGGGAAGGGAGTGAGGAACACATAGCATGTTGCCATGGGGAAGATAAACATCCTACGAGGTGAATGGTTCCTCTTTCTTCCCTAAGGCAAGGGCTGACATTATATCTTTAAAGTCAGGGTTAGTAGAATACTCATCTATCATAGAAGATAGAACATTGTTGTGAGTTTCTATAGACACTACATTGACTCTTGGTTGTCGTGAAAGTGCATCAGCCACTTGATTGTGCTTACCATTAATGTGAGCAATATGAAAATAAAATTGCAAAAGAAAATTTGCCCACCTCATCTGTTTGTCGAAAAGTTTGGTTTGTGTCATGAAGTACTTGAGACTTTGGTGGTCTATTCATAATATAAATGGAGTCCCCAATAGGTAGTCCTTCCATGTGTCTAGGGCATGTAGAACAGCTAAAAGCTAATTTTTGTATATACTCAAGTCCTGTTCTCATCAACATTGAGCCTGCAGCTCTCATATGCTATGGAATGCCCTTCTTGAAGCAAGACTGCTCCAAGTCAATCACCACAAGCATCACATTGGACCTCAAATGGCTTTCAGAGATTCGGAATCATAAGCACTGGCCGAGAGGTAAGCTTCTCTTTAAGCTTGTCAGAAGCATTTTGCGCTTTAGCATTCCATGAGTACTTAAGGTTCTACTTTGTTAAGTCATGTAATGGTCCTACTATTTGAGAGAATTTGGCTATGAAGCATCTATAGTATGCACACATACCAATAAAGCTTCTTAGCTTGTGTAGATTCCTTGGATTAGGCCATGCTTTTATTACCTCCAACATTGATGGATCCTTACAGATACCATCTTGAGAGATACTATGACCTAAGTATTGAATCTCTTGAAGGAAAAATTCACTCCTTTTTTACTGATAAAAAGCTTGTTCTCTCTCAAATCTTGAAAAATCACCTGGAGATGCTGCTTTTGTTCCTCCAATGACTTGGAGTAAGGCATGACTAGATACTCATAAAGACCAAACATTGTACGGCCCGCGGTCTTTAGGATATCTTCATTCACTATCCTTGCTTGATGGTAGCCACTTTTAAGGTCAATCCTACTAAAGTAGATAGAGCCTTGTAGCTTATCCAACATATCCTCTACCCACAATACCATAAATCTATTTTTGATAGTGATATGGTTTAGTACTCAATAGTCCACACACGTGTGGTAGGTACCATCTTTCTTTTGCATTAAAAGAACTAGAGGACAAAGGGGAGAGAATCTAGGCCTCACCATCCCCTACCAATTCTTTTACTTGCCTTATGATCTCCTCTTGTTGAGCTTGGGAAACTCGGTAAGGAGTCTTGTTAGGCAGTGAGCTTCCTGGTAGGAGCTCAATTTGATGGTCATCATCCCCTTGTTTTAGAGGTAAGTCCAAGGTATCATCGATAAAAACATCTTGGAATCCTTTTGAAAAATTAAACAAGTCAAACTCTTCTTGATTCCTATCATTTTCATTTGATAAAACATTAGCGTCATTTAGAGACTCTTCGACAAAAACCATGTACGCAGAAACTGAGATTTTCATTAACTTATCAAAAGCAGGTGAATCTACAAGTGGTATAGTATAACCAGACTCATTAGCATCTATATACATGATCTTTTACCTGTAGGTGAAGTACATTCTCCTTTCAGGGAACTTCATGTTTGTAGCCATGTGGTTGAACCATGGTGCCCCTAGGATAACATCCTCATGTTGGAAATGAGAGATGAAAAAGTCTTCTTTGTCGACGTATCTTTGGACATGAAGCCTCAACTTCTCAATCAAGGGAGTAACAGAGTACTTTTGTCCCTTGAAAGCTCCATCGACAATTATAGTATCTTCCATCTCGAAAGCTTGAATGCCCAACTTAGTGGACAACTCAGTTGATATGAAGTTGTGATAGAGCCAGGGTCAAACAAGATGAAGGGATCGTGCTCTCTTACCTTTCCCCAAGCATAAAAGAGAGGTGATCCTTTGCAATGAGCATCCTCTTTTGGAGCTTCAACTGTGAGTGCTCCAGGAGTCTCATTGCGATCATTTCTTTTGGGGCAAGAATGGTAGCCATGTCCTTGCCCCCAGACTTAAAACATTTGGGT
The DNA here is from genome assembly GCF_014529385.1 of Adiantum capillus-veneris. Lineage (NCBI taxonomy): Eukaryota > Viridiplantae > Streptophyta > Polypodiopsida > Polypodiales > Pteridaceae > Adiantum > Adiantum capillus-veneris. The sequence goes on along the minus strand of NC_140932.1, from coordinate 101,157,859 downwards.
GTTCCTTACAAAAATCTACTAGCTCTTTAGGAGAGAGTTTGTGTTTACCTTTGTAAATCTCCTTCTCCTTGGACCGATTGTTGTTGATATTGTTGTTAGAATTTCCTTGGGAAGAGTTTTGGGCATTGTTTTTTTTCCTTTGCATCATTTTTGTCTTTGCTTTCCATGGGCTTGGCATTCCTTTTAGCCCCTTATTGGAAATCAATGTGCAAAGCAACTATAGTGTGGTGGATTACTTCGATAATAGAACCAGGCTGTAGGAACTTGACATACTCGTCCATTTCTTCAGGTAATCCCGCACAAAAGTTTTGCTTGTTCTTAGCAAAGTCTTATCATTTGAAAGATAGTAGCCTTGAGATGTAAATCCCAAAACTTATCCACATATTTGTGGATAGACTTGTTGGAGAGCAGATTCAAACTCCTCCATTTGGTAAGCACTTTGTCCTTTGCATCGCTTGCAAGGAATTGCTTCATGATGGAAACTCGTAGAATTTTCCATGTCTTTGGGGCTTCGCCATTGCCACAAAGGCTAGCCCACCATTGATGAGCATAGTTTTGGAAGTGCATAACTACATGGCGTAGGCTTGGAGGACTCTGTGAAGCACTCGTTGCCAACGGCCACATCAAATTGTTGGATGAAGGCCATTACTTTGTTGGTAGCACCAAAGGAGCCATCATAGGTAAGAAAAGAGATACTCTCTCCTCCCTCTTTGAATTTCTTGAGCTTTTGGGACCTTCTCCATGCAAGGTAAGATTTGTGATGTCCTCTCCTCTTGTATTCTCTAGGAGTGGATAAAGATTTCGTCAGAAGAGGAGGAAGGTGAAGAAGAAGGAGAAGAGGGTGACCTCTTTCTTGCCCTTTTCTTCCTTTGTTTCCTCTCTTCCTTTTTGGAGTGACGAGGAGAAGGACTATGGATTTTTGACCGTTTCCTCTTGGGAGGATTTGGCGATTGTCTAGACCACCGTCTTCATGGAGCCACGTCTTTAGAGGAACTTAGCAATTTTCTTCTTTCTCGTTCTTTGGATTCCTCCTCTCCTATGGGAGAGAGTCTTCTTTTGGGAGTCTCATCAAGAGGCCTCCTAAGCTCTCTCTCTCTCTCTCTCTCTCTCTCTCTCTCTCTCTCTCTCTCTCTCTCTCTCTCTCTTCTTAGTGAGAAAGGGAAATCCCATAAGCATGCAATTGTTGAGTAACTTTGGCTTGAAAAGCAGGGCAAGATAATTAACAAACATGGGAGCATCATCATTAGCACCTTCATGTGCAGAATCAAAGTTATCAATGTTCATTCTACTGATTAAGCTTATGTGTAGATTACTTTGTGCTTTGGTACCCTCAAAAACCTTAGTTGCTACTCTTCTTTACCTTTAAAAATTAGCTCTCAAGCAGCCACACCCATGGTTAAGTCACTATTGATTGTAAAGACTAGTGGAGAGGGTCAACATTGCTTGGTTGATTATGATTCATGTTGAGCTTGCTTGTAGATCAATTATGTTAATCCAAAGGCAAGCCCCAAGATGCTCTATTATTAAGACTATAGTTCCCAACGGTGTACCTTGGACTAAGTCCTTTTCAACCAAGATAATAGATCCATGTCCCACTTACCCTATTGCAATGAACAAGCCCAACCTTTCATGGACAACTTAAGGACCTCTCTTCTTAAGCAAGAAAAGAGAAACCAATAGCTCTATTGCCAATGTAATAGAAGTGGCCTAGGAACATTAAGAATAGCGGAATTAAGAGAATTGTAGTGAGCTTTTTCATGAGACTACTTTGAGAACATAGAGGGTGAACATAATTAGCGGTAGCAACATAACCATTGGACTTAATTAACTTGGCATGAACAATACTTTTGCAAGAGAGAGAATTAGAGAGCATGACAATAGTTAGGGACCGGATTTATGTGGAGCCGCTCCCCCCTCCAATAGGCTTTTGTATTATAGATTCTCCCATCAAGAGAGACTTGGTACAATACATTCTTAAATGTGTTATTTGTGACCTAGGTGATGCAATGAAGATGGAAGGCTTCATGCATCACGAGTATAACATAATCTTGTAAAATCATTAACCATCCCCGGCCTCAGTCCCAAGGTCTCAAATACCTTCAAAGGTGGAGAGTGCTAGCGGGGAATGAGGGTAGGGAAGAGGAAGAAGAAACATTCATAGGAGAAAGAAATATTTCCTTACTTATCATCACTCTTCTTGCTTAGCATACATAATAACATAATAATGAAGATTGAGAAGATGGAAATCTTAAGCATTGAAGCATGGCTCCTGGTTGGATTTTCATTCCATAGCCAAGAGTGTTGGTGTAGGCTCTCAAATTCTCTACTACAATATTGGAGAAGGAGATGGAGCTCTTGTACTTAGCACTTCGCACAATGTGTGTGTGTGTGTGTGTGTGTGTGTGTGTGTGTGTGTGTGTGTGTGTGTGTGTGTGTGTGTGTGTGTGTGTGTGTGTGTGTGTGTGTGTGTGTGTGTGTGTGTGGTGGTGTTGGTGTGTGTGTGTGTGTGTGGGGGGGGGGGGGGGGGAGTATAACCCCCAAGCTAGCCCCTACCTTCCTTGGTCGACCCCCCTTCTAGCTCAAGAGAGAAATTAAGTGGATCCCTAGAAGCTTAGCCAATTACATGCTTTAGGTGAATCAAGCAACCATGCTAGCCTTGGGACAAGTGTGCCCCTTTCCCCTTTGAGAGAGAGGACTTGATAAATGCATAAACAATTAATTAAATTAGCTAAATTATCAGTGGACCCCTTGAGAGGCCAACCAATATGCTTTAGGCACACTATGAGGGCAACATGAAGAGGAACTTGACAAGTGTTCTTGTTGCTTCTTTAGACCAAGCTTGCCTTGTGTGAGGGTGTGTGTGTTCTCTCTCATGCTCCTACAATGAGGGCTCGCCTCCCCTTGAGTAGGGATCATATTGACTTTTGGGAACACCTTGAACCCCTTCAGCACCTTAGTCATGGATCACCTTAGCATCTTAGTCATTAAGCACCTCAAGCACCTTAGTCAGCAAACACGACAAGCACCTCAAGCTTGGACCGGGCTCCCACCTCAAGCACAACCCTAGCTTGCCTAAGGTCAAAGGAATTTTAACACTAACCTTTGGAGGTCTTTAATGAATCTAAACCTAAGATATTTCAGCTCCATTATCTCGCCTTGCTCTTTCACAGACCATCTCTCATCTGGACCCCTTTAACCTTGGCCCCGTGTTGAGATAGATCCAAAAGCACATGTCTATATTCTATCCCTTGTTCCCATTTATTCTCCTCACATTAAATGAATAGTTTAATATGAGAAAATCATTTGGGTTTGTTAGATATTAGATTTTATGACAAAAGGTCCTTACATCTTATTAAGGCCACCCACTCATTTGAAAAGTGGGGCTTAGACTTTGTAGGTCCCATCCATCTTGCAGTTCATAACTCTCAATCTCGATAAATTATTGTTGCTAGTGATTATGTGATTTTGTTGGTTGAAGCTAAGTCTACACACAAGGCTGATGCAAGGACAACAACTAATTTTCTCTTCAAGGATATTGTTACACAATTTGGGTGTCCCTTTGGAATTGTGAGTAAAAATGCTACCGAGTTTATAAATGGTAATAAGAGCTCACGTTGAGTTTCATGATACCCCACCACAAGTCTACACCTTATTATCCACAAGTAAAAGACAAGTCAAAAGTACCAACAAGTCTATGATTTTTTTTTTTCTAAGACAATAGAGACTCATTGCATAGATTAGGATTTGAAGCTTATACATCTCTATGGGATTATCACATTTCTTATAAAGTGGCTATTGAAGAGGATCGGGGAGCACCACAGACGGAGAGTGAGAGAGAGAGAAGGAGACACACACACGATGTGGGTGGGGAGACTCAAAAGAGTGAGCAGCCCCCTATACACTTATGCTATGTATAAGGTATACAAGTCAATGGGCGCCCAGACTCTGGGCGGCCGGGCAAGGCACAGGCACCTATACCCCAACAACCTCCCACTTAAAGGCGATTGTTCCTTTAAGCAAGGGAACCTAGTCTAAAGACTACAAAAGGTGAGAGAAAACCGCTCTCAACCGATGCCCACTGGCTGGCTGTGATCGTGTGCATCCGGCTGTCTTGCTCCCGTGTAAGTCCATACACCACCAGACGTACCACACACGTACTGCAAGTATGTACGCAATACCTGCATATCTCCCTCGTGCACTATGCCATCATCAGTCAACAAACGACTGACAACCCCAACTGCAAATGCTCCCACTGCAGTTGCGATATCCGGTCTCAAGATCAACATCTCATACATGAGACCACCGAATGCCGATGCAATGCTAGTGGGCCCTGCTAGCTCTACGGAGCATGCATCAACATATATATCCCTGGCAATAGGCATCTCTGACTAACGAGGCATGTCAACCACATGCATCTCCTGACTGTCCGCAAAAAATGCATCAACCTGTCGTGCAACCTCAGAGCAAACCAGCTGCTCTAGGTGTCTGCTGAAAGACATATCCTGCACAACTATATCCCCATGGTCATTGTCGAGCATAGAAAGGAATGGCTGCATAATCGCTGACATCTCAGTCTCCTCTGCAATCATCCACTGCAAACATGACCACTCAATCTGCTGTGACTCACTAGAGCTCTCATGCTCTAACTCCGTATGCATAGACTCTTGCACAACGTCCTTCTGTCGTGAGTCATTAGAGCAAGACCGCTCTACCTGTCTATCCTGCATAGAAGTATCTCGCACAACTGACTCTCTGCTTTGCTCAGTCACTAGCAAAGCATGCATGTCTGACTCTGTCACCTCTTTGTGTGACTGCTCAAGTCGTGCCCCAACTGTGTGCACAACGAGCTCACTACTCTGCACTCCATGCAAAGTACCCTGCAACCCATGAGCAAAAGAGACTCGCCTGCTCTCTCGCTCTCTACCTAGTTGCGTGATCACAGAGACAACACCGTCTCTCCCGTGATCCACATGCAATGGGTAACCTGTACCACTCCTGGCACCTCTCGCAATCACTAGCGAACCCAAATGCATCACAAAATCTCGCTCTCGTAGCGAAATATGACATCCACTATCCCGTAACTGTCTGACTGAGATCAAATCCTGTCTCAGATCTGGCACATAACGCAAGGTAAATCTCATACCACTGGGCAAGGACAAACATACGTCTCCTGCACCCTCAATGTCATACACAACACCATCAGCCATGTGCACACAACCAAGTCTCCCACTAGAAAACATGCTAAACCACTCACGATGCGACGTGACATGGAAAGTAGCATCTGAATCTAGTAACCAATGTGAAGACAATGTGCAATCCGATATGTAATCCGTAGACATAATATCGTCTGAAGACAAGCTAGATGTAAATGTGACATCGCCGTCACAAGCATACTCAGTAACCACCGTACTGATCTCACTAGCATCTGTCATACCTAAGTCTGCATCACGCATCTGTCGCCTCCGTTGTCTCAAACGCCTGAAACATCGACACCTAATGTGCCCTCTATGTCCACAATGCCAACATGTCAAGTCTCTATGCCGTCGAGACTTGCGTGTGGGACCAATCTCTCCCATGGACATAGAAGTGGGACTATACTCCCCTGTAGACATGGATGTCGCATACATAGCATGTAAACTCTGCCATAAAGTATGAGTTGTAGTCTCCCTCGAGACCTGCCAGTAAACAGACTCAACCAGATGCAAACAAATCGTAGACATGGCTAACTCATCAAGATCCTGCCAATCATCATCAGGCATAGAATTGGGCTTCGCCGATAAACCACGCAAGGGTTTATCCTGCCCCAAATCCGCCAATGCAACAAGCATATGCTCCTTCCAAGCAACAAAATCTGCACCATCAAACTGTGTCAGACCATAACGCTGGAAGTCAAATGAAAAATCAGCCATAATGCTCGCAAAACAGCAACCAACAATGAGTAGCAAATGTCAACCAAATCAGCCCTAAACTGGCTCAAATCGCATCAACAAAAGTCTGCAAATATGGCTGTAAGATATGGCTGCAAATCAGCCCCAAAACAGCCCCAAAATTCAGCTCTTAAACAACTGCATAAACAAGTCACAAACGTGTCCCAGATCAGCCTACAACTGAGCCATACATGGACACTTGCAAAGAGGAAACAATGGCTGAAAATTCAGCGCCCAAATAAGCCCTCAAACCTTCCTGTAAACTTGTAAACCTGTAGCTGAAACCTGCTGAAAAACTTCAAGCCATTAGTGCTCGAATCCGGCTACCTAGCTCGTAGCCACACAAGCATACATCACAATACTCACTCCTGTGAGTGTGCCAAGATAATTGTACACCTGTCAAACCATGAGCTAATCACCAAGCCTACATTGTGCGGTATCGGTGCATACACACGCACAAATCTCCCACCTGCAGAGAACACCGCACACAAATGCTGAGTGCAACCCGCAATCTCTACCTAGATCGCATAAATGATGCGCATAAAACTCCTGGGAAAATTTCGCCAGAGTTTCGTCAGTAAAACGGCCACAAAACCAATAACCAAACTGACTGCACGCTCAAAACCATGAGCAACCAAAGCGCATCAAACCGCACTCCAAATGCATGCACCAATCTCCACACTTTGCATACATCATTGCAAACACCTGCAAATCTAGTACACAAATATCTGCTCTACCTGTGACTGCCAAAAAACATGCTCGAGGCATACATTGCCGAGCTCAAAATGCAATCACATTAGTCTCCCTGAGCATCAAACCACATAAGGCATACATTGTATCCTCCCACCTATGAGGAAACTTGCAGCAAATATCACTCTCACATTTGAAAGCAAACCATGTGTGGAATCTTCGACACACAATAAACAACTGCTGCTGCAGAAAATTCAGCGTTCAGAATTTTAAATTTTTGATATGACGAGCGCGTCCGGAGCGTGCCAAAACCCCAAGGTAGACTCCTGGATCACATGTATCCGACTCCGGGTGTGAAAGCTATGCCAAAAACCTCCGTTTCGACCCAAAAACGCAGCATAAACTGCCAAAAGAGGGCTGAAAAATGCAGCTCCTCAACCGTAGCTCGAATGAAGTTTTTGATGGCTCGAATGGCTTCGAAAGGGGGGTAAAGCGTCAGGACGCCCGATGGAAACGCTCTCGGAAAGCTGAATTTGCCGATGCCAAAGTCGAAACCCTGTTTGCACTATTAAAAGTGCGCGCGCGCGGACACGATTTCCGGAATGAAACTGGCTCTCCGCTGTCGTCGTGACTGTGGACACACGCGCTCCCTCCGCACCTACGCTCTGATACCAATTGAAGGGGATCGGGGAGCACCACAGACGGAGAGTGAGAGAGAGAGAAGGAGACACACACACGATGTGGGTGGGGAGACTCAAAAGAGTGAGCAGCCCCCTATACACTTATGCTATGTATAAGGTATACAAGTCAATGGGCGCCCAGACTCTGGGCGTCCGGGCAAGGCACAGGCACCTATACCCCAACAGCTATTAACTGTACATAATTCAAGATGGTTAAGGACAAGAAGCAGTTATGTCATAGGAGTCCGTCATTCCTAATCTTCAAGTAGCTTCTCAAGAAGTTTGGGATGGTAACCCATTAGTCGAGCATTTATACATCCTTGAGAGGCTAGAAGAAGAGAGATAATTGGATGTGTGAAATTCCCTCGTGGAGAAGGATATGAAAAAAAGTGGTATGACCGCCATTTAAAGAATAAGGATATCAAGGTTGAGGATATAGTTCTTATATATGGAGTGTATAGTGAGAAGAAAAAGTTGAAATATTGTAGGAAAGGACCGTATACATTATGTGAATTAACCCTACAATCTACCATTCATGTGGAGTAAATGAAGTTGAGATCATTGGATTTCTCAATGGGGATAAATTCAAAAGATACTATGATCCCCTAAGCCGAGACTAATTACGTGCCATTCATCAAAAGAAGGCATCCTAGACACTAGCATAGTTGAAAAAGGTACAAGTCCAAATTCAAGCTTTATAATGGAAGAAACATATTAGGCGCCAATGTGAGGCTAATCTTGGAGTTACACATTCAATCCAACTTGAAGTAGACAATTATTTTCTAGATTTTGACCTACCTTACAATGCCTAATTGACTTAAATAGCTCCTCTAAGTACTATATAGTGTATTACTGGACATAGGAGCTCTGACCTGTCTCTACGAAATCCAATTGAGTTAAATAGCTCTTGTCATTACAAAAGGATGGGATCTAGGAGGGCCTCTTTGTTTGCCATGAGATTATGGAGGTAATTAATAATTTAACAAATAGATGCACGCCATGTGTGCAAGAATGGTGGGTGTGTAAGAGAGGTGTAAGATTGGTCAAGGATGCACTTTTCCCCTCAAAAAAGGGGGTGGAAAACTTTATGGATTTTGGCCTTCCATAACTCCTACATATGATCTCCAATTTGAGCGGAGATTATACATTTATAATCTACATGCGAAGCTCTTTCTGTAGATACGTTACATGATATGGTTTTGCCCAATATATTTTAAGTTTCATTTTGAGGGGAAATTTAAAGTCAAACAAACTAGCCATCTTTCCTGTTCAAATTGAAATTAGGAAAAATTTGGACTCACAAAGGGGCCCTTTAAGAAGTTTGACTTTACCTCTCTACCAAAACGGGCGCATGGATAAATTTTTGCAAACAAACTCCAAAGTTGGCGGAGGTTTGACAGTTAGAATGTCCTCTTCAAGCTCTATCTACTACTGATATATAGCACGCCATGAGATTCCTCATATTTTAGAAGATTCTTTTTCTGATTCACCTATGATGTGACAACTCTATCGAAATCTAAGTGAATCAAAAAAAGAATCTTCTAAAATATAAGGAATCTCATGGCGTGCTATATATCAGTAGATAGAGCTTGAAGAGGACATTCTAATTGTCAAACCTCTGCCAACTTTGGAGTTTGTTTGCAAAAATTTATCCATGTGCCCGTTTTGGTAGAGAGAGGTAAAGTCAAACTCCTTAAAGGGGAGTCCAAATTTTGCCTAATTAGTAAACCTAGGGCATAAGTGGATTCCTACAAGTAATTGTACTACTGATTGGGGGACCATGATTATCACAACACAGAAATCAACTCTCAACCCTACCACTCAAGGAATGGCTCCTAAGCCATCACCTCCCAAGGGAACACACGATAAGAAAACATTGCAGATTTGAGAGGTTAGAATATCCTTACATGTGGCACAACCCTCTAAAGCTTCCATTTCCATGGCTAAAATAGATTATGTTCCCCCTAAGACTCAGCATGACTCGACAAGGGATACATATCCCCCACGCTTCATTAATGGTCTCTATTACTCTTCAACCTTATTCAAAATAGAAGCCCCACAGGAGATCCTCCACTCGCTCCAAGAAGTGGAATCATACATTACCTTGGGTTCTTGAACAACTATAAGCCCAAGGCTACCATGATGACAATGATAAAAATTGGTTGCCTGAACGTAAGTTATGTTCTTTTTTGTCGCCTAAAAAACCATTTAAGCCAAACGCTGTAACTCCAAATCCAATCAAAGACCACAGGAAGGGAAAAATCAAGGAGTACTTCACACATGTTCCAGAGCGAGTTTGGATTCCAAAGTGAGAATGATAGGCTCCACCTAGATTAGGAAGAGGGAAGTCCCATGAAGCTTCTAGATTCTCATATAGTTCACCCATAGATGTAAAACCTTCCACACAAATTTTACTTACCATTGTCAATCTCCACAAAATTACCAATGATTCTATGCCTTCCGTTGTAATTTTTTGTATCAAGGAACATTTCAAGTTAATTCATGGAAGAGTACCTTACCACCCTTATAACTCAATGAAGCACCTAGGGTGGCTAGAAACTATTGGACAAAGTCCTCACCTATTACAACCCGGAGCAATTGGTTTCACAAAGTGATGACATCTTTTCAAAAGGTATAATCTATCCAAGGAAGGCGGGAGTACTTACACCAATCATTCTCTCACTTCCCTCTTAACTTTGACCCTTGACCACTTAACTTCCAAACCTGAGTAAAAGAGCAAGGGCCATCAAGCAACAAGAGTGAAGCATACAAGATTTGTCCCATAGCCCCAAACTCAATATGTCACATCACCGACAATGAAACAACCTTTTTGTTTTATACAACGTAACCAAAATCTATTTGTGTGTATAGATATAGCTAGTTTACCAAAGTCATCCACTTCTAATTTTGGTGAGAGGTATCCTCTTTACCTTTCTTAAGCGTTTCACATGATCTACTCTATACTTACCTCCAAATGTAATCTGGTGGCTAATCTATCATGTGGGGAAAATTTTGAGGCGTTAGAACGGTTGATACATCTATTTCTCATGAGTGATCCCTACCCAATGGAGAACATCTCCCCATTTGCAGAAGCTTACTCTTTTGAGCAAGATAAGTGCCCACGCCTAGTGAAATTCCTAGTGAGCATATGCATATGGGATGATGAGGAAGAATTATTAGATTGCACGAATGAAACTCATGGTTTCTTCGAGGATAATTTTAATTATCTTGACAATGAGGATAGAGGCCTAGCCTTAGGACTGTTAACTAATCTATACACTATCCTCTTACCTTGATCCTATAGTATGGTGCAAATAGATAGGTTAGGGTTCTATATTTGTTTTAATTTTGTTCAATAAGGGTTGGTGTCGTTTTCCACTAATGTGCCGCCTGGAGGTATGTTGTATTGTTTGTTAATTTGCATAGGAAAATGTTGCAGTAGCTGGACTCTTCAACATCATGAGGTCCCTGTCATATCCATACCAAACCACATCAAGGAATTGCTACCAACACAAAACAAGTGTTTCTTGCCTATTCTTGTTTCTTTGTTGTTTTGTCTGGCATTCATGATTGTCTGTTTCAAGAGTAATCGATTACAAAATATCTAACATACTTGCTCAGTATTTTGCTTTAGGTTCAATATAGTTTTACCTCATAGTTCCTTGTTTATGTTTGTTATTCAAGAATTATAACTAAGCTAATTTAACCAATGTGTAGCGTTAGAGATCTTCTTTTAATATCATATAAAGATGCCTTCCTAATTCTTGGTAGTTAATGTGGGCTCTTAATTTGATATTATGAAGTGTCATGTGTCGTAGGTCAATCCTTTCTAGCGGGCTTAATCCCTCTTTCCATATTTCTTGAGTATTATGAAGGAAGTTTTGCTATTGTGATGGGCCTAGGGAGGGTAACAATGTCAAGATGAACCCCTAGAAAATACATGACTACAACACAACAAGACACAAAGCCACTCAAAAAGTAAAAAGAAAAAGAGAAAGAAAAAGAAAAACAGATGAGTCTAAAAGTCAATTAAGGCTCTATGTGGTGGAAACAAAATCTGTATTAAAAACATTTTGAAGGTCATCCAAAGGGAATCTATTCAATGAATGATTTTATGTGTGATTTTCTTTATCGTATCTCAACTTGTGGGTCTTCTTGGTATAGAATCTAGTCAACCCTGAAACATAAAACAATCTGCTTCCACGATAAAACAACTCTAACTTGACTAGGAAGAATCATTAGGGAAATTTTGGACTCTCAAATGGGCCCTATAAGGACTTTGACTTTCTCCCTCTTGTCCAAAATGGGCACAATGATAAAACTTTTACAAATAAAATCAAAACTTGTCGGACCTTTTGGATTTAGAATGTACTCACCAAGATCTATTGATATATAGCATCACATTAAATTCGTTATATTCTAGAAGATTCCATTTTTGATGTGACAACTCCATCTTATAAATGCAATCTCTCCCCACATTTCAGCTTCAATGGGAAGGCCATAACTTCTACAAATCTCCTCCAATTTGTGGGAGTTTGGGGATTTAGAACCTACTTTCTAATATCTTTCCAATGATATGCTAGTTGATAGGGTTTTGACAAAGAGTTTATGTACTTCACCGGGTTGCCCACTTTGGACAAGAGAGGCAAAGTCAAACCTCCTTAAACGGCCCCTTTGAGAGTCCATTTTTTTCCTAATGTAGGAGGATTGACTATGGGATTAACACTTTATCTTTCCTACCCTACTGATAGTAGAACTAGTAAAGTCTTCGATTCATTGAACTCTATAAGTGCCAATGAGTATTATTATATTTTGCTTTAATGTATAATGCCCAGACACATTCTTTAATCAATTACTCTTTATGCTTACTCACTACATTTATGCCAATGAGTATTATTATATTTTGCTTTAATGTATAATGCCCAGACACATACTTTAATCAATTACTCTTTATGCTTACTCACTACATTTCGTTTTAAATATCTTATTTTTATGAGAATGCACTTATTGTGTATTTTCTTGTTGATTTTGTAGTGTTTGAGTGAATTCAAGGGGTCGTGATATTGCAAAGGAACATTGCATCCTCTTGTAGTATTTAACTTGTTGATTGCAATCATGTCCATACGCCATCACTCTCATCAAGATATTTAAATACTACAAGATCCATACAAAGCAAAGGAATCCAGTTATGGCTTCCTAGTTGCCACATTCATAATTTTCGCTAACAAAATTTACATCAGAAAGGGAATGTTAACTATGGATAACACTTTTGTTATTGTATCATATTGAGTTAGCAGCAAGGCTTGTTGGACTCGTAGGTGCACGGTCAAGGATTGGGTGATTTCCAATGATAGACGCACCAAAGACCGGTAGGCTTCCTCTTCTCTGCACCACATGAAATCCGCCCATCAAAAGAAACATAGGAGGTGAGTGACACATCGTTTGTCACTATAGAGCTTGTATCTGCATAGCTTGTATGCTTGCAGTCTTTGTGCTTGCAGATGATGCTGAGCAAGGTCCCATCCCAGTTGGCACAAAGGGAGGGTGAGTGTGGGTCATTTGGGGTGCATGGTAGATTTTCTTGAACACAAAATCCATCCACCATGCGAAGCTTCCAATGTAGCGGGCGAAGGGAAGTGATAGGAAAGAGGCGTAGAAGTGGAGGTGAAGGAGCCGGGAGAAAGGAGGCCTGACGAGCGAGAGAGACGGGTGATATTTTGGTAGCTGTAGAGAAAAACTTAGACACAAGGATTTTTCTAATGTTTATAGATTTTTAAGTAGTGCCAATATATGTGTGTCTGATTTTCCAAAGTGGGTTTATTAATAAGAATCTTATGAGATCTTCATATGGCTTTGAGAAGAAAAAAGGGGGACTTCGCACGTGGAGAGAGAGAGAGATTTTTATTCCATTGCACGCGATGCTCTGCATTGTCTCCTCAATGGTATGTGCGTGCACTACCTATCAATGATATACAACACCGCTGCATCATATGTCTATATATGTGCGGCTTGGTTTCTGGAAATGGAAAAGGTAGGTGATGCTCGCCCTACAGTTGCAATCGACGACATTTCTAGATGTATTGCAAATATATGTGTTGTGTTGGTAGAGTTGTGAAGCAGTGAGGACTCTATAGAGCCCGTGATGGTGGGGAGGGGGAGGGGTGATGGAAATAAGGCATCATTGTTCATCGTTTCATTTGGAATCAAGAGTTTCCTAATATATTGTAGTGTGCACCGTAATAGGCCAAGATGAGTCTGCCTAGCTCTCATGCTAGCAGCTCTTTATATTATGCATGAGAGGTAGTTACAAGTGGGTTCACACTCAAGCGTCCAGCCACACACCACACCTCCCCCCTTAGGGAGAAAAAGATGGACGTCTCCTTAGAATTTTGGGTTAGGAATGGACTGGACAGGAAGGGATCGACTCCAACGCCTCATCTGGGGGGAGTGATCATACAATGGCTTAGGGGCTAAGGGACTAAACATGGGGGGCTAGACTTGTCATCATGCCGATCATCATCAAGGCATGGAGCTCATACATCTCGCTTATGCAAACATTAGGTCTCTATCCCAATGAAATGGACAAGACGAGGAAGGAAAAACTAAGCATTGGGTAAGAAATTTTTGCGACATGCATCCATTCCAAAAAGGGCTTGGTATGAATGTGAGTTATTGAACTAGAAAGACTTTTACTTGGGGGATAAAACTACAAAAACCTTGATGCAAATAATAGAACATGGAAATACTATGACTTATAATTCATGAGGCAGCTCCTGTCGGCAACAAAGGCACCTCTGCAACAACGTTGCAACAACTCCTTTTTGGGTCTTCTTTGTTTGTCTCGGTTTGTTTCTTCACTTCGAGGTTTGTCTCCTCCAGCATTCTTCAGATCCTCCAAATGTGTGGTAGATGTTAGGCATTGTTCGTTGGCGGCATCTGTAATAGACTCTCTTGCATGGTGTTGAGGGAGGTTGTCTCTTAACCCTCCACATTCTATAGGTATTTTGGGAACTCTGGGATTTGGGGGACTGAAAGCGGGACGATGAGTTGCTGATAGTCGAGCCTCCTCTCTGACGGAGGACACTAAATTGGGCATCAGTACATTGTAGAGTCTTTGTTGCTTGGTGTTGCAAGGCTTTCCCTTGCGCTCAGTGGTCAGTGCAGAAGAAACCTCACTTGGAGTTGAAGACTGCAAAAATGACCAGTGGGTGGAATGTGCAGGTTGTGCAGAATGGTGCGGGCAATGTGGAAACTAATAGCAAGGCTTGTTGTAAAGGCGCAGTTGAACTGATATTGCAAGCAAGATCTCGGAATCTGGCTATAATCAAAGGTAGTTATGGTAGTGGTGCATGCAGCATGGCAATAATAATGCAGGTATCAATTGGGTTGGGGATGCAATTGCGACTGCAGACAGCATGTTCATGTTGATGGCGAGAACAAAGCAAGGAGATCCTACCCAAGCTCTTAGACGAAATTGGTTATAGCTACCTCAAGCGCAAGAGAAATTGATCACCAAGAAAACTTCCTAACTACCTAGGGCTCTGCCCGTCTCCTCCACCAATGTAGTGTGCACTGGAATAGGCCAAGATGAGTCTACCTAGCTCTCACACTAGCAGCTCTTTATATTATGCATGAGAGGTAGTTACAAGTGGGTTCACACTCAGGCGTCCAGCCACACACCACAATATATAGAATTAATGTGACATTGTTATCAATTACTTGCTCCATTCCTGTTTCATTATAATGAATCTCTCTAAATACCTAAGGTCGAGCTCATGGCGGCACTTTAGCGACCAAGGAAAAGCACCATACTGTTGAATTGGGATCAAATTGCAATGCCCACGGATGCCGTATTAAAATCATTTGAGCTAACCATATTGGCCCCACAACCAACTTGTAAAACTTGGGATGCCTTTACTAAAAAAAAAGAGGTCCATATGTGTCCTCCATAATGTCTTGACCCCTCATCAAGGCACATGCCTCCCCTTGTAAGCCTACTCGCCAAGCCGATGCCGCATGCACTCATCGACTTCATGCTTGCGTCCCTTGCATGTCCAAACTTTGTGGTCGCCAACCCCCCCTCCCTTTCTTCCTTCATTTCATTTAATTTCATTTACAAATCTCAACAACTTCCAAGATAAAAAAGAGCCCGAGACGGTATCTCCTTGTGATTCTGCCTTAACAAATGGTTCCAAACTCGTGACCACTACTTTCTATCTAATGAGCCCCAAACCCAAAGTTTGGGATGCCTACTCACTCTATCTCGAATGTAAGGCCAGCTGCATTGCAACCACAGGCAAGGCTCCAGCAGCAAAAATGAGCCATCTACATGGGAGCACATCAAGAAAGAGTCTACACCATGCTCATAAGGGGGGAGGCAAAGAAGAGGGTTGCCCTGCTCGCACATGAACTTGAGAGAGAAGGGGACTTCCTGGGGGAGAGAGAGAGAGAGAGAGAGAGAGAGAGAGAGAGAGAGAGACGGCTATGACCTACGCTTCTTCATCGTAGTCTGTCCTCACTTGCGTCGCGAGCCTCTCCCCAATGCTGCCTCTCACGAAATCTCCATAAGGCCCCTCTAAGTGTGGCTCTCCTACGCGCAGACACCCACCTCTCCTTCCCTATTGTGCCAAGAGGACACAGCTCTATCCTATCGCTCGCAAAAGCCACATGCAAACAAACTAGTGTTGCTTGGTGGGCATTGCTACAAACCCTAAGAGGACATACACAGATTGACATCAAGCATCTAGCACTAAAGTAAACAAAATATATTGATGAATTTTCGAAAAAGAACTGTGTATATGATGACTAATTACCTCTATAGGTGTCTGCTAAAAAGTCCAATTTAAGTGTATTGATGAATTTTCAAAAATTAATGTGTATATGATGACTAATATTCTATGTAGATGTCTGCAAAAAGGTCCCATTTCACGGCATTGACAAACTTTTAAAATAAAATGCATGTGTACTGATCACTCCAAATCAAGCATAGTCAATTTTCTCTTATTTCACATACAACCTGAGAGAGAGAGAGAGAGAGAGAGAGAGAGAGAGAGAGAGAGAGAGAGAGAGAGAGAGAGAGAGAGAGAGAGAGAGAGAGAGAGAGAGAGAGAGAGAGAGAGAGTTGCGTGTTGTTGTAGTCAAAGGAGTCTTGGCTATCAATCACACAACCTAGTGCAAAACATATTTGAGGAGGAAAATGCTAGGATAAAGGGTTGTCCTCGTGGTACGGTATGGTTATGCAAAGGAGAACATTGGGTTGCAATATATAAGATGCAATGCCAAACAAGGACATACGTAGATTCACGTCAACCATCTAGGAATAAACTAGACATGTGCAAAGTGCATTGAGTACTGTAATACATCGAAACTAAACTTAAGGAAGCATTGACAAACTCAAAAAATATAAAAAGCATCATCAGACTAAAAATAAATATGCACTACCGACCTGGTAATCGTGTACTATGGGTGTCATCCAATTATGCAAGCCGGAGAACAAGGGTTGAATCAAGCTACATAAAAGCAATGTGAATAGTTAAACATTGTTTTGTATTTAGACACAAATTGAAAATGCTAAATATACAGTGCACGTTATATTGCAAAAGTGTCATACAAAACTATGATGGAGAGTTGGCATTGTAGTCTCTCCAAAAATTATAAGAAATGAAAGTCGCGCCATGCCCGCCCATAGCATTTATGTGTTGCACCAAGCAAACGTATAGGCATAGGGAATTGGATACAAATAACTGACCTTGCAATGTTGTCCATATGGAGTCATGCTTGTGCAGTCAAAACGTCCATTGTTGTGAATATATGTCCTTATCACACGCAAAATAAGAGTTAACACAAAAACAAAAATTAAGATGCAAGAAATAGATTAACTTAAAGAGAACCAAAGCTAGCTTTATGTTCTATGTTGCAACTTAGGGGAGAGATATTGGGGAGAAACGAGTTGAAGAGGAGGTTCAAGAGGATAATCTACGTGGGGTTTATCACCATTTGCGTCCATGGCAATAGCGCAATCACCTTCGCATCAAGATATTCACATCACCATAGAATCATGACAATTTAACCCCGTTAAGGTCTATAGAAATTGACGTTAATCACACATACCCCATGCCAAAAATTATATCATAGTAGCTTATAATTACCTAGTGCCCAAGTAGATTCCTCTTCCTCTTTACTACCACTATCAGCCCATTGTTGCTCAGACCACCTCCACTAGTTGCAGCACCTAAGATTGGTTGTTGTGTTGAGCCACTGCCCACGATGTTTTGCTGATCACATCCCTTTCTTGAGGAGAGTTGGAGCACCTGAGATTCGTTGTTGTGTTGAGCCACTACCCACGCTGTTGCTGATTACATCCCTTTCTCAAGATGATTCACTAGCCTCGCTCAACACTGCCCTGTTATGTTGGACATGTTAGCCACAATAGATTGTTGATCTCTCCAGGAACTATCAAAATTAGAGCTAAAGGCACTATGTGATGTTCCAATAACTCCTGCTACCTTCAATATGACAAGTTTCTCCTATAAAAATTATCTTAAACACCATCAAATGATGAATCTTACTAGGGAAAAAATGTTCAATGAGGATAGTGCAAGAATGTTGGAGAAGAGTCGGCGATGAGGTGTAGACAGTAGATGAAGGTGGCGATACTATCTCTCTCCTCGGTCGTTTTTACACACAAGATTTCTCTCATGTGCCCTTCTAGACAACATCATGATGCTAGCTGTCATGAATAGCTCCACCAAGGGCTATATTCTGTATCACCTTTGATACCACTTTTGTTGCAAGGGCTACCTGACGCCATGGTGACAAGAAATCTTGAAAAGCATTGATAAAACACTACTTATCCGTTGTCTAATGCATCGGCGTTGATATGTGATCTTGAAAAGAATTGGTAGGATACTACTTAGTCGTCCTCTAATGTGTAAGCTAGCGTGATGATCCTTGGCCGTACACTTTGGATTGAGGGAAATGGCCTATATTATACCAAGCGACCACCTCCTTTTTCCTTGCCTGTGGACAACGTTGTGAGCCCAAACCTGCTCATTGTTTTCTTTCTTTTGTTTCTTGTCAATCTTATGAAAACACTCCTTTGCTTCCTTTCTTTTACAAATGTTGCATTGAGCCTCATACACTTGATTCACGCTATCTCTATTATAGCATGTCTCCCATCAAATATGACCCTTGTTATAGTGCTTCTCCCACCAGGTTTCTGCTCGCCACCCCCTACTTTTTCTCTTTGACTCGTCCCTATTATTGTTCGTGCACTTTTTTTTCCCACCGCATTGTAGCAGCCTCAAAGCACCTGGGAATAGAAGTTTAGAGGAGATGTGAGAAATGCAACAGATATGAACCTCTAATCATGAATAATTAAGCAGAAATGGGGATTAAGAAAGTGCTTCCCGATCGGTTCCTTGAATCTGTGGTTCTCTCTTGTGTAAGCAGCTACAGTTGGAGAAGGTAGTTGGCCTTACATCCCTCCATGTGGTGAATATGTGACACATGTGAGTGTTTTAGGATTTCTACCCACCATGAAAAACCTAGTCTTCCGATATGTCTTTGAGATGTAAACAATGACGACACAGCCAGTCAAGAAGGCAACATCTCCATTAAAAGGGTTGGAGGTCAAGCAATTTTTGTTGGAGGAATAGCATAAAGAACAGGCTTTGGCTGAGTCAAGCAGCGTGTAACCGAGCAACATGATCAACAAGACTGATGTTGGTGCCTCTCTAGAGGGTGCATGCGTGAACTACTTTTCTTCAATACCTGTAGCATGAGGGTCTTTATTGAAAGCAAGCTTGAGGCTGATGTTGGCTATGCAATTTGGCTCAACGGCAATGGCCTGGATCATGACACGTGCAAATATACCTCATAAACATTAACATCTCAAGTTCATGTAGCTGATGCCTTTTAGAAGAGCTAGAGTTTTTATTATCTTGGTCCTTCCTGCTTCAGTCTGTTTGGATTTCATACGTTCTCCCATGTTGATCATGGATACCACGACCTCCATCATCTTGTCAATCATGTCTAACTCCAAACATAATCTCTTCTATGACTTCAACCATCCTCTCTACTATTGGGTTCACTTCGGTTATTATGTCTATCATCACCACTTGTCCCTCTTCTATCTTGCCGGAGGTTTGGAGCCCTCCTATGTATATAGACATCTCGTGCAGCATCATCTATAGGGAGGACAAGGTATTTTCTTTAAACCATTTTAGAAGCGGATGTAGGCACCACATTGCCACATGCTTGTGGAAGCGGAACTTGACCATGCTATTTGCAAAAAGGATTGCATATTGTTGCTATGGTCGCACACCGTTGTACACTATGAAAATCGCTAAGTGTTTACTATGCTATTTTACCACTTTTGTAGAGAGAAGGTCCAAACTCAGCTGGAGAAGGAAGAGAGAGGAGGGCGGGGTTTTTTTTCTATTTAAACTATCACCGTGAGTTTTTCTGTGGTTATTACCGCGTTTATTACCTCATCTATTACCACTTGTATTGCCGCGTTTATTTTGGGAAAAAAATAACGCCTAAACTTTCAAATTTTGGCTTAAACATACCCCCCCCCCTTCCTTCAAATTTTGTTTTTTCCCTCCTCTCAATAAAAATTAAAGAATATTGTATGAAATTGTCAAATTTAAAAAGAAAAGAGAGAGAGAGAGAGAGAGAGAGAGAGAGAGAGAGAGAGAGAGAGAGAGAGAGAGAGGGGGGGGGGGGGGGGGGGGCGGGGGGGGGGGGGGGGGGGGACAGAGGTGATAATAAGATTACACTTGGTTACAACTAAAATAATCACTATCACTTGATTAACATAATTGAGCATGTTGCCAAAATTAGAGAGAGGAAGAGGGGGGAGAAATAGATGAATTCATTAGGAAGAGAATGGGGTCTAGGAGGGCCTCTTTATTTGGCAATTTAAGGGAGTCAAACCTTTAGTCTTAAGAAACCAATCAAAGAACAATTTTTTGAATTCAAACAGGCAAAACGGCTAGTTTATTTGAATTCAAATTATCCCCCCAAAATAAAATTTAAAATCTAGCAGTCAAAACCATACCGTCTAACATATCTATGGAAAGAGCTTGACGTGTATATTACGGATCTATAATCTCCACTCAAATTGGAGATAGTATGTAGAAGTTATGGAAGGACAAAAATCATAAAGTTGTTTCATCCTTTTTTGGAGGGGACATGCATCCTTTGACCACTGTTACACACCCACCATTCTTGCACACATGGCATGAACCTATTCGTCAAAATGCTAATCACCTTGAGAATCTCATGGCAAATAAAGAGGCCCCCCTAGACCCCATCCTCTTTCTAATGGGATTACACGACCAAAAAACTTCATAACTACAACATGTTTATGAATCATCTTCCAAAGGATCCCTACATGAGGCATCATCCAATTCTAAGCCCAAGGCTCCTAAATCAATAAAGAGAGAAACAAAATTGTCATTTGTGGATGCGTTGGCTTCATCATCTTCGAATTTGTCATCCTCCATCTCATCGTCTTCATCATCATGACAATCATCCTCGCTAAGACTTGCCAATGTCGGACTTGATTCATTGACCTCCCTCTCCTCTGTCTCCACACCTCATCCAAAGTCGGAGGTAGAAGAGGGTCGAAGATAGTCTCCACTTCATTAGTGGAAAAAACGGTTCTCCCTTTAGGTGTTACAGGAATAACAAACCAAAGTTTTGGTTGGTGGATTGCTCGGATATAGATGACCTATAAAATAGAAGCTCAAAGTGAGTAGCGTTGGTATAATTAATGCTACAAGCAAATAAGAATAAAAAAGATACATGCCACTCACCTGCCCACTAGAGTCCACCACGTAGAAGGCATTCTCATGTCATCTAGACACATTTGCAAACCACTTGCACTCGAAAATGAAGGTATGAAAGGTAAAAGGAAAGGCACTACAAAATAGAAAAATATCTTTTATCAAATACATATTAAAGATAACACACAAAAAAATTTACAATATGGTTTAGGTATATAAGTACTCTACCTTTGGTACGCAACCTTTTGCATACTCCCATTCTTTTTTGCTGATGTCTTCTCCATGCGCTTTTGCTTCGGTCATTCTCTCATGAATCCACTCCGCACTAATGAGATATGGGAAACATGCAAGGTGTCTAGGCACTGCGGGTGCCCTCCTTCCTCCATGTGCTTGTTTCCATGCTTCTCTCTCTTGCAAACACTTTGCCTTTTCCACTGTCCACAAGTCCAACCACTTGGTCATAATCTTTCCATTGAGAATAAAAAAGTTATTGACCACTCTGGATAGATTCATATCCATGTTAAGTAGTTTTCCCTTTCCACTTGGCAAGTGTGAAGTCATCCTTGCATGTTCCTCGTCTGACCACATGCGAGGCATTTAAGGATCAACTTGTGCCCAATACTCTAATATGTAAACAAATGCCTCTTGCACGATCCACCCTTCGGTCATACATGCCTCTGGTTGAGATCATAGCCGCACAAAATCTTTGAGAGTCTTAAAAAAACTCTCTAAGAAGAACATCAATCTTGCGTGCACTACTCCACATACAACGATCTCCTCCACCACGTGAACCAAGATGTGAATTTGATTAAGAAGGACCGATCGAGGAAATGCATCCTCAATGGCACACACAGTTTCTATTGCAAGTGTTTGAGCAGCAGGAATAGCATCTATTTCAATTTCCTTGGAGCTCACAAATGTGCAAGAAAACACACAAAGATACACTAAGTGCTAGTTGAAATTATTTTGTACATAAGAAAGGTGTAGTTCAGTGGAGTCTTGTGGTGTACCTTATTAGCTCTCCAAGTTTGAAAATAGCGTCCCTAACTTTCTTGTCTCGACATATACATATACTCACCGGCAGAATGAACTACAATGTAAAATAGGGGAAGAAAATGTGAGAGAAATTCATACACATAAACTATAGATAGAATAGGGAAAGGGACATTACCAGAATACTCTTGTGCCAATCATGGGACTTCAATCCATACAATTGAACGCTTCCACCCTTCTTCGCTTTTGTGAAATCTCGCTTTAGCAACCTCATGTATCTTGTTGGTGTGCAAATAGAAGCAATGGTACCCTTCGCTTTGTCTAATTCTTCTTTGGCTAGCATGCATGGTGCTTTAGGAAGCACAATCTTTCCATTGGGGGCACGGCGTGGCATAGCAGAGGCGTGGCATAGCAGAGGCGGGGGAGATGTTTCAAAAGCCTCAAATCCTCCCTCACACCCAAAGAGTCCTAGTCCCATAGTGTTTGGGCTACATTCTTGAATATGTGCATAGGATCCAAGAGGTGTTGTATTTTTAATTCAGTCCTTCCAATATGGAAGCCTTAAAAATATGGAATACCTTGACATACCTTTTGGTGGAGGACACGGAGCCAGATTGTTGTTGTGGTGCTCTTCCCAAATGGTTTCCCCGATCTGCCATCATGAGCTTCAGAGGGGTCTTCCCATTTGTTGAAGCCTTGTGCTTGCTATGCCCTTGGGGTAAGAAATGATGGTTGTTTAGATTACCTTGCCAAGGCATCGGGCCTCTCTGTCACCAATGATGGCCCGCAAGTAGGACATGCATTGTGCCCCGATGTGGAAAAACCTGCATACATATCATATTGTTAGAGATATGAGTGAACTAAAGGGAGAGATAGATAGAGAGAGAGGAGAAGGGGGTTACCAAAAATCTTGCCAATCCCAGGATAGTCATGCATAGTCCACATAAGGATTCCCCTCACAATGGCTTCTCTGTCCCCCTTTGCAAGTGAGACATCGAGAACAGGAATTCCTCTCCATAACTCCTCCAACTCCTCAATGGTGAGGGGCTTGAGGTAGACGCCAATATTTGACACTTTGTACTTCCCTCGCAGAAGCAAGGAAAGAAGCATATTGACCTTCTTGGTTGTCTCCCAAGGTGGAATATTGTAGTTGATGATCACCACATGCCAAGTGCTCCATGAAGTAGACTTAGTGCCAAAGGGGTTGACATTATCACTTGCTAACACAAGCCTCAAGTGTCGTGGCTCCAACCCAAACTCTGGCCATCCAGTTTCGATGTGCCTCTATGCAGGTGAATCAGCAGGGACACGCATCATTCCATCATTTGAGTGATGGTTGGTGTGCCACACAGGATCTCCATGGTAGACTTGCTTTTAAACATTTGTTGAATGTGAGGAATTAATGGAAAATGCCTCAATACCTTGCAGGGTAGGTGTGCCCCGCTCACTCCGGTCTTGGATCGTGCCTCCCCACACATGGGACATGAGATAGCATGTGCATGCTCATTGCGGTATAGAATGCAATTGTCGACGTACGCATGGACACGCTCATACTCCATTCCAAGTGCAATGACATACGATCTAGCTCATCGATGATCTGGAGGCACGTGGTAATTTTTTGGCAACATTTTCCCCATCGTGACTACAACAAATTGTGTATCGATACAATTGCTAGGAGACGGCAAGGAATAGTAGAGTGAAGAGTATATAAAAAGCCATATTTCATACTTACCCAAGGAATGCATTGACACTTGCATTTCTCCAACTGAATTTTTCTTGCAAGTTGAGGACTTCCAACGATCCCCGGAGCACCGATTACTATGCACCATCATAAAGGGGTGTTCGGGCACTCGTCATTAGTCTATCCTCCATTGCCGCTCCTTGTTGAGTGCAGGGCTGACACTCCTCCTCACACACATCACGCTCATGAGCTAGTAACTCATCACACATGTCAAACATGTGCTCATTCTCTGTCTCAAAGTGCCATTGAGATGCCATAGGAGCTGTTGAAGTAGAGCCAACGGGAGAATCACAATGTGGTGCACCCAAATCATCCAGTAGCTCTTGCCTCTGCCGTTCGGCCTTCCATGCCGGTGCACCACCACCAAACACAGACCAATGGGGCACCTCCTCAAACGATGGGTGAGTGGTGCTCTCATCTCTTCGAGCGCTTTTTCAAGGATGCCAAAGCCTGTCGTTCTCCACGTGCTCCAATGCAACACGCCTCAAGTGAGGGATTGCCCTTTTGCACTTGGCACAAGGACAAGGGAGATTTTTCTTGAGCCATCGATCGTGCTCAAGGCCTCCAGGGGGGCCATGATCATCCCAATCAATGTCCTGCACACACGATAGTTTTTCTATTTAGTCACGTGTTTTAAAAATTAAATAATTAATTAGAGAAATTTCTAAATTTTAATAAAAAACATGAAGTTAAATTCAAAGAGAATTAAGTGCAATGAGTACTAAAGTTATTTTTAAATAAAAGTGGACTTAAAAAATGCAATTAATAAACATCTAAAAGTACTACAAAATAAAATATTCATAAAAAATAAAAAATCTTCATTAAAAAACTCAAAACGCTAAGAAACAAAATAATTGATATCTAAGGGTAGAGGGGGTGGTTTGTCCCCCCCCCCCCCCCCCCCCCCCCCCCAACCTCAAATACATTTATATTTATTTGAAATGACTTATCACGGTAATACTAGCGGTAATAGGCATGATAATAGCCGCGGTAATGCTTGGCGCATAAAATAGAGAAGGAGGGCAGAGTATGCCGCATTTTGGCTGCATACCCTGCCCTCCTTCGTCTCTGCCAAACCTACATCTCTCAGCTTCCCCCCCCCCCCCCCCCCCCCCCCCCCCCCCTTCTACCCCCCCCCACCCCCCTTCTACTCCCACACCGTCACTCCCCCTCTCCTACTCCATCTCAAACACAACATCAACACATCCACACACACACAAACACACACATATGTTCGTGTCAAGGAGAAGCTCGTTGAAGGGGGTTTTTTGCGTTCGTCATTGGAAGCTCAACCTAACCGGCAACCTTGTTACAACCAAAAGTAATCACAAAACATTGCTCCTCCCCCCCCCCCCCCCCCTCTTCCCTATTGTTTTCTACTCCACAAACACACGCATATACACAAACACACACACACACACACACAAACACACATACATGCATAAACTCTAAAAATTGACGAGAAAGATAGAGATATCGTGACATACCTCGTTCATTTGAGAAATGGTTGCGTTGTTAAAATGTCTCTTTGTGCGTGGTAGGAAATATCCGCTTATTTGCAAATGTTAGATTTGTTAGGGTATCTTCGTGTTAAATTTGTTAGATTTGTGAGAGAGAGAGAGAGAGAGAGAGAGAGAGAGAGAGAGAGAGAGAGAGAGAGAGAGAGAGATAGATAAAGAGGGAGAGAAATAGAGAGAGAGGTAGAGGGAGAGGGAGAGGGAGAGAGAGAGAGAGAGAGAGAGAGAGAGAGAGAGAGCAGGGTTGCATGATTCATTATTCAACATTCATTTTATTTGTGAATAATGGTGATTAATACGTTTCAAAGATTTATTCGCCCATATTATTCGGTGCCACGTCAGCTTTGTGCAAAATAATGTTTATTGCTTACATATCCATCAAACTACTGTCAATCGATATTGTTTTGATCGATATATATTGATTGAAACAGTATTGATCAATTCTGACATAGTATAAAAAGCCTAGATTTGCGTGTTCTGGGTACAATTCCCTTCACCAAAGTGCCAATGTACCCCTGACAGAGAAAGATTAAATTGTCAACTTAAAAAATCCTTTGATATTTTTAGAAAATAAATTATTTTTAATATTAAAACATTAAAAATAATACAATTGGATAGATTTGAATCATGTATAATTCTAAAGCAATAGAAGTTATTCTTTCTCTCTATTCTTTTGGTATAAATAAATAATGCTAAGCACTAGAGGCTACATTTTTAGCTATAGTGTCTTATTGCAAATGTATAATTCTAAACATTAGAGGCTATATTCTTAGCTCTATTTGTTTTAGAATATATAAATAAATGATTTTAAGCTTTAGAGGCTATTTTTTTAGCTATAGTGTCTTAGTGCAAATAAATAATTCTAAACATTAGATGCTATACTCTTAGTTCTATTGTTTTTAGAATAGAGCAATTAAAAGATTACCAAAGGTTCTTTACATTGTAATACTTCTATACTTGGTTGTTTAAGCACGGTCTCCTACTTCTAAGTATGGATAAGATATACATGTAGGGTCTTTTGGTTGTCATGAACAAATGTTCATACCTCCATATAGACATAGAAAAGGTCCACAGTGCCTCTTGGTTGTTATGAGATGATTCTCTTACTTCCAAGTGAGGTTTAAGGTATGAAGTAGGATTCCCTTGGTTGTTATCAAGCTAATGCTCTTACCTCTAAGTGAATATGGTGGATCACCTATAGAATTCACTAGGTTGTGATAGCTCTTACCTCTCCTAGTGAATATTAGTCATGCATAATACTTAGGAGTCACATGGATGTTATCGAGCTCATGCTCTTACCTCTATGTTTATATAGAAATTAGAGACCTCATTTTTTCTAGGGTCGATTGGTTGTGTTTGAGCAGTAGCTCCTACCTCCAAGAGACATAGATAGTGGAATGTGAGATGACCCCATCGCTCATCTAGGTTATCTTGATCAAACGCTCTTTACCTCCTAGTAGCAAAGAATGTCATATCCATTGGTGATTCTCCCTAAAATATTATCCTAATACTATTCATTCATAATTTTAATTGAGAAAATTGTATCTATAACCTTTCATCTTTCTCATTACGCGATTATGGTAAAAAATTATAATCATAATGTATCTATTGATTGTATGATATATTTTGTTGAATTCATAAAGCATGGTGCAAGGAAAAGAGTGGACATATGTGGAGGAAATAGAGAAAGGCAAAACAGTTTCGTTTGTGGCATGACAACGCAACTCGCATCAAGGAACATTTATTCGGCACTAGCCCCAATGTGACAGAATGTGGAGCACCGCCTAAAGACCTATGGGTCCATTTTGTAGGGTATGTAAAGAGATGCAAACAGGCAGGAATTCTTCCTAAGAGACAGAAGGGTATGACAGGTGGATCATCTGTGAACATAGAAGAAGTGATTCACGAGTGTAGATAAAGAGGACGTGTGAGCTAACCAAGGACCTTCAATGGGAACAACCCGAACACCTCAAATTCCTTACACTTTTCCAAATGGTGCCATGGGAGGCATGGATGCATGTCTCGGGACATCCAAAAGAGCCGCTATGCCTAGGACTCTACACGCAGCATTTTCTCAACAGGACATGCTCAAATTTCATCTAAAGTGGACACAAGCCTTCATGGCTTGTGGAATCCCATTTAATGTCATAAGAAATCCTATTTTCAAAGATGCACTAATGTCAACTTCAAAAAAAGGATTCATCTATCGTGATTATAATAAAATGCAAACAGAATATGTGGACAAAGTCAAGAGCAGTACAAAAGTGATTCTTAAGCGAACAGTGCTTGGCTTTGTTCCAGCATCTGATTGTACCATAGCACTCAACGGAAGGACCAACTGTCATGGTAATTTGTCCCAAAGGTGCAATGTTTTTGGAGGGCATTGATACCTCAATAAAAAAGAAGACATCTCTCTACTTGACAAAGGTATATGAGCGAGCTATCACTCGACTGGGTGGACCGAAGAATGTGACAGCTATTGTTAAAGATAATGCTTCCAACTACAAAGGAGCGGGTTCAGCCATTATGAAAAGTACTCAGAAATTACATGGCTTAGATGTGTAGCACACACCCTAAATTTAATCCTAAAGGATATGGACAAATTATCATTCATAAAACAGGTCCTTATTGACGCCAATCATGTAGTCAAGTTTATACGGGAACATCAGTTTACATATGATTTATTTCGCTCCAAGTCTCCGAAAAAAGCACTTCAAAATTTTTGTGCCACATGATTCGCTACATCATACTATGTTTTGAATAATCTCATTGAAGTGCGAGCAGCTGCTGCAGAAACTGTTGCAGATCGTTGTTGGGAGGCTTGGCTCAGCAAGTATCCAAGCTACCACGAAGCAGCTCAAAAGTGTGTGTCATTGGTGCAATCTCCTCACTTTTGGAGGAACATTGACAAACTTGCTGGGGTTAGTAAGCCCTATGTGGAACTACTAAGGGTTGTCAACATAGATAAATTTGTCATTGGTAAGGTTTATTGGATCATGTCTGAGGTGCTACGTCAAACCAAAGAATATAACCACTACAGTGCAAGGGAGAGAACACAGATCGTGCAACTTGTGGAGAAAAGATTGGCTCAAATGCACATGCCATTGCATGGTGCTGCATTTGTCTTGGGTCCAAAGTTTCAGATGAACAGATTAGCTTCCAACAAAGAGGTAATGGGAGACTTTAGAAACGTCTGTTCGCAGTTGTTGCCAGGCGACGATGGCATGGATGCATTCCAGTAGAGGGTGAATTATGCCAATAGGGAAGGAACTTTTGGGAATCCCTAGGTTCTTAATAGCATAAAAAGGTTTTTAGGTCCAGTATGGTGGAAAGAATATCATTAGGGCCAAAAACGACTCAAAAAGGGTTGTTTGTTAATCTAAGGATTAAGGAATAGTCCAATAGTTATTTGGCACGTATACAAAAGTATGGCACTCTTGTCTCCTCTATTGTGGGTTTTGGTGGTCCTATTTTGACGGAGAACCGCTAAATGTCTTGATCACAAGGCTGAAACTGCTATATTTACGTGCTTTCGGCGAGAGAGCTCATTAAATTTGCGGCTCAAAGCAATGAAGTCTCGTCTTTTATTCTATTTTATATTTTACAAAAGCGTTGTCAAAAGATACGAAATCTATGTCAGAAGTCTCTCAAAACAAGAGCATTAATGACAAATCACCTACTTTTTTCAAAACGTATACCTTTCTCGCTCTCTAGTTTGTGAGAGGTTTTAAGTCTTTCCGTCTATAGTTTCTTTCTTCTCTAATCTCTGAGTTTCCATGGCGTCTTTTGCACGTCGCCCTTCACATAACATAACTTCTTGTGACTTTCATAATGTTAGAGAGGATGGTCTTTGGAAGTCCATATCTTTTCGTGTGAATAACTGGGTAACAATGCTTCCTTCATGCAAAGGTGTACACAAAGTGAAGAGAACTAAACGCGATAAAGTAAAAAACCATTGGAAAGGTCGTGTTCTTGCTTTCAAAGTGACCGACAATGGCTGGGTAGCTAAGGTTCAACATGTGTACATGGCCAAGGATATGGTGTTAGACTGGGAAGAACGTCCCACACTGCATTCTTACTGTAAGTACAAAAAAAAACTATTTGATATAGTGAATTTTCTTCATTATCCCATTTTTTTTCTCATTTTTTAATTCCATTCCAGATATATTTCCTTCAAGAGCTGTGGAATGGCAGCCTGTGGAGAGTCTGAGTGGGACATTCAAAGCAATGCATAAAGGGATTGCAGATGCTATGTATGCTGGCAAGCCACCTTCCTTTTACAAAACAATGGATTTGTTTGTCTATTTTGCAGAATACAAAGTTCCATCAAGAGAAGGTGCATATGGAGAACTACATCAGTTACCCGTTCCCACCATAAGTTCACTTGATTGGGAAGCTCCTGATGCATGTACTATATCAAGCTTCAAATCCAAGATCAAAGAAGACATCCTTAAAGCTATGTCTCCGGGCAGGATATCAAAAAGGATTAAAGTTCAATGGTTCTTGCCGATACATGTCTTTGTGGCATGTTTCAAAACAATGGATTTGCAGAGGACAAAGACGATGTGGCTTAATAGAAGACTTTCTATGACTGAACTGGATAATGTTCTTGGAGACGGATGGAGCACCAAACAAACTTTCCATATTGGTGACAATATTAGTTGTAGAGTAAGCCCAAATTCTATGTCTATCTCATATCAACTATGTCGTCAATCATTAGTTCTGGGCTACGACTATAGGAGATGGAGAAGCAAATTAGGTAGCTGGGTTCCTCTCGACTCTGAGGAAAATTGTCCAGAGTTTGAACTAAAGGTCACATTCCATCCACACACCAAGTATAGAAGCCTGATAGTAACAACAAATTGGAGACTAAATGATGTTAGAGAATCTCTTGAGTTTCTTGATGAAACATCTCCCGAGTATAGATTCAAAGTGGATGAAATTGTGGTGAGCACAAGGATGGAGAATTCAACCTCTTGCATCACATGCCTTCCCCCAAAAAGAGTTGTAGTTGAGCCACTTGCAAGGACTTGAAAAAACAAGTTCAATATTGTAATCATTTTGCAAATATATTTATCTTTTCTCTACTTATGTTGTTTTAAACTTACATGACATCATGATACACATTTAAGAATTGACAGTTGGTATTAAGTATTTGAAGTACAAAATTATGAATCACCAAAGGGTATATATATATGTTCATATGGACAAAATGAACAGAAGTGTACATAGCTTTTGTGGACTATTCAATCATGAAATTCCACTTTTCTTTTTGCCTGAGAGGATTCTGCATCCTCAAAGACCCTTTTCCTTTTGTGTTCAGAAGGGGGTGAAAGTTCAGGAGTGGGTGGTGGTGGTGACTTGGCAGGGGTTGGTGCTTTGGGCTCCTTAGGACTGCTGGCTGGCTTGGGTGATTTGGCAGCTTTCTTTGACAACATGAATGGTAGCTTGAAAGGCGAGCTAGGTGCCTCCCCCTTATTGTTCTTAAGTGTACGACGCTTTTGAACCTTGAATTTCAATGGTGAGTGGAATGGATGGCCCTTTGTATCTGCTCTTTTTTTTGTAGGGCTCTTAGTCGGACTCTTTCCCTTGGCATCCTTCTTAGTGGGACTCTTCCCCTTGGTAGGGATCTTCTTTTTGGTAGGACTCTTCCCCTTGGCAGGGATCTTCTTCTTGGGACTCTTCCCCTTGGCAGGACTCTTCTTGTGATCCTTTTTCTTTGTATGGATCTTTGCAGGACTTTTCTTCTTTTGATCCATTTTCTTTGCATCCAAACCTTTGGTGGCTCTACCTTTCTTTGGTGGCAAAGGAGAATCTGGATCATTTGGATTTATTGATCTTTCCAAAACCATAGAAACAGCCTTCTCTCTCACCCACGTGACCCAAGACTCTGGATAGTCATGCAACTGAAAAAATAGAAAAAGGAACTAAAGGACATGACATACATACATAAAACATCAAAATAAATACATGAACCACACTTACAGTGAGTGTAGTCATCCGGCACCTTGACTCAAGATATCTCCATGCATTTGCAAGCACCCTCCATCCACAAGATGTTGAGTCTGTCTGTAAAGGCACTTTTTGATTGTAGTACTTGAAAGCTTCTATATTGTAATCCTTATTTGTGGTACTCAGGTGACCAACAATAAGTTTGGCAGCACTGCAAGAAGACATTGAATCAAAAAGCTACTAATAGAAAACAATGGGCCATCATCAAGCATAGATTATGCTTCATACTTACAGTTTACTTTTCCCATGGATACTTGACAATGAATTCATAAATATAATATCTTTCTCCAAAAGATTGAAGATAATAAGACTCCAATGTCCTCTACAAAATTAAAAACAATTAGCTAAGAATACCACAAAATGTTAAAAGTAACATGTAAGGAGTTAAGAATTACCCTTCAACATAGGGGTATAATATGTAATTGCAGGTCAGCATGTTAAAATCATCAAAAAAACTTGAAAGGGTTCCTTGCTTGTTGAAAAGGCACTATGTCACTAGAGGGTCAAGTATGGCAATTTGCATAGCTAGAGCCTCTGGAAGATCCCTCATAATACACCTGGAAAAGGAAACACAAGCCCCAATGAGCCCCTTGTGCCTGTCTGCCATGCACATGCACTAATAATTAGCAAAGCAGCACACCTGAGACAGATATAGAGCACAGTGTCACCAAGCTCAATGTTGGGATTTACAAGCATACTTGTGTCTTGAGGGAATATGTCCAAATATGCCTCAGTATCTCCAAACAAGGAGACATCCACCACCATTTGGCCTGTGACTTTTTCATAAAGAAGAGAGTTGGATGCTCTTAAAATTTCAGCTTGCTCTTTAAGGATAGCATCCTCGGATATCATGTCTTTCTCCCTCTCAACTTCCTTTCCTGCTTTAATATCCTGGGACTTTCTTGTCTCGTACTCATGTGTAACATCCTCAATGACAACCCCAGAATCTTTCTGCTGCCTGGAAGGAGGGATGTTTAAAATTTGGAAGGCTCTAAGATCCTCACTAAGAATGAGCTCAAGAGCCTTATCAAACTTGTACCTTAGCCTTGACACAAGCACAAAATCTTTGCTCATAAGTGTGACCCTGTGAGCAAATGCAGCTGCAATGTAGCTATCATTCATAAAGTCTATGAGAAAATCCTCAGCAGCTTCCTGAAGGCACATCACAGCTTGAGATTGCCACCTTACTGAGACAAAAGTTTTGATATTCATCATGCTTACAAGTCTATCAGATATCTCCTTGACAACTCTCATGAAAGAGAGCTTTGGAATCAGTAGACAAGTAGACTTTTGTGCTTTTCTTATTTCTCTTAGGGACTTCACTTGATAATTCAATCTTTTTCTAGCATTGGGCCTCTGACGAGGTAGTGGAGGGGGTGCTTTCTCTGCATCTTTCTCAGTATCACCTATTTCTGGATCAGTTGGGGCTTGGTAGACCTTCCTTGCAGTTTGCTTAGTCCTCGCCATTTGGGTAAAAGAACACACCACGCAACAGACACGTAAGCCACAACCTTCAAGGTGTTTCTATCGCGTTGTGTGTGAGGAGAAAGGTGACAACACGACGCGATAGAAGGGTGACCCAGGCTTTGGAATAGGTTCGTATTGCGTCGTATGTGATCACCGGAACATCCAAAAAAAAATCACAAAACGCCCTGTACGGCGCAATAGAGGGCACAACCACACCTTAGAACATCACCGTATTGCGTCGTATGCGAGGTGTGAAATCTTTAAGCCGAGTAGATCCCCCGCATGACACGATGAGAGCCTCATCTGACCGTTGCAACATACGCCTATCGCGTCGTATGGGAAGCCACAAACAAAAAGACTTTCACAATGCGATAGAGGGCACACAAACACCTTAGGACATGGTGTAGAGCGAGGGTATGCGAGTTGTGAAAACATTTAATTAGCCAAGCAGCAACCCTGTACGACGCGATGAGAGGTTCACCGAGACTCTGCAACTTGCGCCTATCGCATCGTAAGGGATGCTAAGAGTGGGAAGCGGTAGGAGGTGCGCCCACATGCCCAACACTTCAGGTTGCGTCGTTTGAGAAGAAACTTGGCTTGTCTTAGTGGATGGATGACTCGAAGTGCGGGTAGTTGAGGACGACACGACGCGAATGTCAAGTATGGGAGAAAGCACAAAATGAGCACGTGACAAGGGTTTATATACATAAGACCGTCCATACGACGACCGTTGTGCGCAAGCCACGTGGCACGTGTGCATGGCTGACACGTGTCACTAACGGTCATATTTCGGATGTTATATAAAGCTTGGTCTCGAATTTTAAGAATGTTGCACGTTCACTTGTCGCATATGACGCGAGATATTATCCATTTTTGTGTAATCCTTTCGCCTCGCACGATCTCATCCTTTGCAAATTGCACATCGGTGGCCCCTATCGCTTCTTGTTTGCTTTGTTGTGGCTTTGTCTCGTACGACGTGTAGGGAAGCAGTTTCAAAGGCTGGGTCCAGCGCCTATCACGTCGTTCGGTGTTGTTTTACGGTTTGGTGTGGCTTTGTCCCGCACGACGCGTAGGGAGGCACTTCCAAAGCCTGGGTCTAGCGCGTATCGCGTGGTCCGGGGTTGTTCGTTTTGCTGTGGTTTTGTCCCGCACAACGCGTAGGGAGCAAGTTCCAAAGCTTGGGTCCAGCGTGTATCGCGTGGTTTGGGTTTGTCATTGGCACTAGTACATTAACGTTGGGCGTATATCCATACCTTGTACCTAGCTTCACCTGTCGACTTTTCCTCTACCATGATTGAAGGCCGGGAGGAGATTTTGGAGGAGAGTCCAAGTGAGAAACTATTGGTGGCTGTGATGGATGGTGGTGACATGGAGGTGTACACCAAAGCATATGAAATATTCAACCCTGTGTTTGATCTTGCAGCTTTGCTAGACCATTTGAAAGACTTCTTGGCAGAAGAATTCAAAGAGTTTGAAGAAGCAGTTGAAGGCAAGTGTTTGGTTTTAGATGGGAAGGTTTATTGTCATCTAACCTAATATACTACAAACTCAATTGAGAAGAGCAAAGTAACAAGGAGGTTTGGAAGATTTTCTAAGAAGACTTCCTTTGTTTGTCCACCTACCATTTCTTGTCAATTACATTTAAAACCTTGTAACCTTGTTCCAAAAGAAGTTGCTTTTCTTTTCTTTTTGTTCCTTAAAGTTGACATGCAAGGCAAAGCTGATGAAGTGAAAGATACAGATGAGGCAACAAATAAAAGTGTTTCCACAACTTTGCAGCTTGAGAAAAGTGAAAATCTAGAAGAGGAGGAAGTTGATGTTGCAGCTGAGGAGCAGGAGAGTGCAAATTTTGATGTTGCTCAATTTAGAGCTAGTACTGTCATTGATGAGCCAACAGATGAGGTAGAGGTATCTGAAGCTTCCCTTACTATTCCAAAACTTCCCTACTTCTTTATCAATGGGAAGGAGTATATTCCTCTCCATCATATCCAGTGTTTGCCTAATATGAGGGAGGACTACTATATTGCAACCATTTCTGAAGCTTATGAGGTGACCAAAGATTTT
The DNA here is from genome assembly GCF_014529385.1 of Adiantum capillus-veneris. Classification (NCBI taxonomy): domain Eukaryota; kingdom Viridiplantae; phylum Streptophyta; class Polypodiopsida; order Polypodiales; family Pteridaceae; genus Adiantum; species Adiantum capillus-veneris. Next base: position 101,122,975 of record NC_140932.1, on the reverse strand, counting down.
ATTGACACAGAAGAAGAGTCAAAAGAGGAGTTTTTGGCACTTGATCTTCATACACCCAATAAAGAGTTTTTGCCTGCTCCTGATGCACTTGCTCTATGCATGAGAAGAGTGGAAGAGGAAAAACCTTCCCTCAAAGATGAGGATTTTGAGAAGAGGCTTGTTGAGCTTGGCATCCAATCTTTTGGCAGAGACTTTAAGCTGAAAAAAATTAGAAAGGAAGTTGACATAAGAGAGATGACCGGATCATGCAATCTCCTTCAAGAAAAATTCATTGCCGAAGATGAATTGCAAAAGGTGATCTCCCTACTGAAATCTTTCTTTTTTTTCAAGTTAGTTCTAATTACTCATTGTCTAATTTTGCAGATTGAACTCCTTGACAAAGACAATTTTCTTGGGAGAGCTAAAGTCTCGAGAGGGAAAGCAATAGAGGGCTCTTCAAGAATGGATGCCTCCTCTCTCATGCACTACATGCCTACATTGGATAGTGCCACCTTCTGTGCTTTCCACATGCAGTATTCTGAAGATCATGAGTTGCCAATGTTTGCACTGAAGATATTGTCACAGTTTTTAGGGTACACTCCCCTTCAAAACAATGCAAACAAGATTATGCTACTTGAGAGAGCAGCAGCACTTCGAATGTTTGGATATGCTGCAGGATTCAATGCCTCAAGAGCAGGATACTTTCTTTGATACTCTAGCTATGCAACAGTTGAGGAGACAAATGTCAACCTTCTTGGGGGCTATAAAAGAAGAAAGTTTTTGAGATATAGGGGTGACATTCCTAGAGATATAAAAAAAATAAAAAACTGATGTAAATTTGACATTTTTTTGCACCAAAATATCTTTTTTGAATTTGGATCTCTTTAAAAAGATTCAGTACAAAGTTTCAAAGTGAAGCATTAATCTCATATCTGTGGTTGAGCAGCATGGTTGTTTGATCTCATCCGTTGTAATTGCCTCCTATAGAACCAATTGAATAATTCCTTTAGTGCATTGCTCCTTCTTTGTCCACCTCCCTTTCTCGTACATTTGAAAAAAGAAGTCCTCGCTTGATAGTGAGATTTTTCCATTCCCTCAGTATTCCATGTTGCAAGGGGTCCTTGTTTTGCAAAATATGGTCCATGCAGGTATAGAATATGCTAAAAATTAAAAAAAAGTTGAACTCAATAGGATGCAAAGTAAAATACTATCCAGACTTTAGAAAGTAATTGAATACTCACCAAGTAATATGTGATGTCTTTTGCTCCCCAAGCATCTATAATAGCAGTTATTAAAAGCTTTATTGTCTTTTTAAAGTCATCTGCATAAGTAGCAGAGCTAACTTGTTGTCTCAAAACTTTCAAAAAATTGTCGAGCTTCTTCCACACTTCCATGCGTTTGTTGGCTACATCTGGTCTACTTTTGACATTGGTTGTTATAACACAAAGATCCTTCCATCAGTTCCACATAGCATCAACTTGTTTGTTGTCATGGTTACTCAAAAATCTTTTGTCTTTTGCTCCACCCCTTGAAACATCTTGCAAAACATCACCGGTTCCTTTTGAAAGAGTGGAATCTTTTTTTAGATGCACTTGACCACCATGAAAACCCATTTGAGAGAGCAAAGTCTCGCATTTTTCTATGTACTCGTCTGCAAGCTTAGTTGGCTTAATAGAATATGCATAGTCAAGATGGAGTCAAAGCAATTTGTCCAAGATTCTAATCTCTGCATGCATTGTGCATATATGTACATTTTTAAAATCTATTGTTCGAATTGGATCCCAAATCATAGAAGACGATGGGTAGTCGATGACGTTAACACTATTCCTCGATGGTGCTTTTCCAACCTCGTGTTCTGCAAGCCATCCTTTTGTTCCAGTGCTTGCCATGCAATATAGACATGGATACTTGGTATTGGCACCTCCACATACACCAAACATGCACTTTAATGCTTTTAGGTCGGCACTCAAGTGCCATTCTACAAAAAAGTCACCCATGCCATCTACACAGATTTTTTCACCTGCATTTGGGTCCTGTATAACAGAAGGGATATCGGTCTGCAAAAATAGCCATTTCAATGTATCGTGATTTTCTACTGGTATTTGAGCTGCTCCAATCCACCAAAGTTCCATTTCTGATTGAGTTTTGTGGTATGGGGAATCAATCTTACCCTGGCTATAGTCCAATGCTCTATTCATAAGGGATATGGATACTCTTTCCATGTTTTGACATTTTTGAATTTGAGCTTCATCCAATTTCAGAACAAATATAAGTTTTCCTTCACAATCTACTTCTTGCATATTATAGTATCTCACCATAGCAGATTGAACATTCTTTATACTCATCCGAATGTTATTAAAAACATTATACTCAAAAGAAGATTTTTTTTTCTGTTTTTCATATGGCATCGTTCCTTCTATATGATAGTACTCTCAAAAATGTTCGGGTATTTCTTTGTTTAATAGAGTCCTAACTTTCCCAACATTATGAGGCCTAGGCAACCCAAAAGCTTTAATCTTGTAATACTTTAAAACCTGAAACCAGGTTTTAGAGATGGCCCTGTAACCCCTTCTACTCACCCCCACTGTGTCACAAACTTCTTGCATTTGAGAAGGTTGGACCAGTAAACCCATATCTTTCAGTAAACTTTGAAATACCAATTTTTTCTGAGTTTGATTTTCAGGAAGTTTCAAAAGTTTAAGAATATCACTTTTGTTCATTACCTCATTCAAAAATCTCACCCTTTCTTGACCATTGGACATATCAAATCCTAAAAGACTAGTCACATGTTCTCTAGTAATCTTTAATCTTTTTTTTCTTTGTCCAGAACCTTCTGTTAAGTTTACTACATCTCTCATTCGTTTTACTCGTGCTTTTAATCCTATTGGAGTTTCTTTTAAAGTCCGAAGTTGGTGATTTTCTTGTTTTAGAGATGCTATTTGGTTTTCAAGTTCTAAAATTCTTGTTGCATTTGAAGACAAAACAGCTTTAATTGAGATATTGAATGTAATGTATATGATCAATGTGTAAATGAGATAACCTAGAACTATATCCTAGTAAGCCATCAACCCCATCACCAACAAATCTCATCAAATCATGAGGTGTGTGAAAAGATGGATACCTTCCAGTGCTAGGATCCGGTGGATACAAGCTCCCATCTGTCCACATATCAATGTGTTTTGTTCCCTCGTTGTGAAGTTATTGTGCTTCATTTGTAGTTGTAATTGGTCTTTGATAGACACTCCGCGTAGTAGCATATTCCTGGCTTAGCTTAATGTTCAAGTGAAACTTGCGGTTATCACTAATGGAAGATGTATTAGTCATTGTAAGTAATGAAGGAGCAGAAAGTATAATGAAAATAACGTAGCACCAGAACAAGGTGCATCAGAGAAGAAGAGAAAAAGCTCGCGAAAGGTGAGAGAAAAAAGAGAGATTCAAAAGTGGAAACAACTATTTGCCACCAAGTGAAGTAAATGAAAACAAATTTCAAGGTGAGCCACAAAGGAATGTGAAGAAAACGATATCTTTTTGAATATTTAGAGATATGTACCTAGATACGCTTTAGATTGCGTAGATATGCTTTAAATGACCAAAACGGACAAATTTGGAGCCGTTTTGACCACAAACGGCTCTACTAATTAGTAATTTAACCAACTCCTTACACAGCCCTTTTTGAGTCGTTTTTGGCCCTAATAGGAGGAGACGTAGTTGAATTACAACACGTAGCGACCAGGATGCTTTCAATCGCGGAATCTAGTGGTAGATGTGAGCGCAATTGGTCTTCTTATGATTTTGTGCACTCAAAGCGCAGAAATTTCTTAAGTCTTGCTCATTCCGTAGACCTTGTGTACTTCCTTTGTAACATGCATCTCATTCATGCACGTAGGAAGATAGCCACATGGGCGATCGAAGTACGCTTTGGAGTGCTTCAGGCTCATGAAATGGTGGCAGAACAGAGGTGTAGCGATGATGAGATGGAGTGGGAAGTGCCTTCAAAATGTTCAGATAATGAAGAGGTTGATGACCATTTGCCTGTGATAGATGGTGAAAATGTAAACATCTTTTCATGTTAATATATCTACTCTATCTCACTGTAGCTCACTATTGAGCTATACATCTCACTTTTTTGAATTAAGAGCAACATGCACACCTTTGGACATCTTAAACAAAATGACATCTACAAACCAAATTCTCAACAAAGTCATCAATTAGAAACTCCAAAAAGAATTCATTGCCATAAACATAGAGAGAATCCGATGCATCTTAAAAAAGGGCGGGGTAATTTGCCATTTCCAACTATAGCCTACAATGTCTTTAAGAAACTGTGATATCCATTGCTTCTTCAAGATCTGCGTTCAATGCTTCCTCAAGCATATCCACCGTTTCTTGAATATCTACCTCATGACTTGGTCCTGCCTCCTCAGGAAGGGGAGAGAGAGGACCATATCGCGCTTCATATCTGGTAAGTTTTTTGGATAAAACAAATACTTCTACTTCTTTGGCTGCCAACTTCTCTTGTCGCGATAGAACACTCTCTCCTTGGTTGGCTAGTGTAGCCCCCTGAGACACGATATTAACAATTTGTTCATGCTCTTTTGGTAGGAGCACCATTGGCCTCTTTCGTGCCGGTGAATCTGCCTCCCCACGACGTGCTTGTGTCCTTTCCTTAGCTCTTCCAAGTCCGACGCCAGCATTGAAAGGAAGATCTGTCCAAAGACGCGCTTCTTCATTATATCTTACATGAAAACTTGTTGGATGAAGTACATGGCAACTTGATTATTATTAGTAGGTAGATTTTACTCCTTTTGGATGAAGCATAGAAGCAACAAAATTGCAAGCCCTTTGTGTTGCAAATCTGAGATTTTCAATGGTGTCGTTGCCTTGGCACAACCTGACCTTCTGAACAATACATCTTTCACAAAAAAAAGGAGGGATAACACTTGCGTACGTCCTCCAATTTCATTTGTTTGCCCTCGATACCCTCAGGCTCCATGACCTCAACAAAGAATGCAGAGAGGTCTTGAGCCCCGTAATGCAGGTTGTCCTCTCTGAGGATGCGTTGAGACTCCTTGTGGTCAATCTCACCGCAGTCGACATTGGGAGGAGCGTATGGGGCTGCCATTTCCTGTCGAATCACACGATAATAAAATATTAGATTGAAATGATAGATAGACATCAATTAAAAAACTACAATCGATGGTACAATCAATGTTCAACATACACAATTTTAAATGTCACATCTCTCTCATCACTTTGACAACACCAATGTAATAAAATAGCATGAAATTTCAAGCCAATGGACATGAGACAAGACAAAACTGTTTCATTGCAAAGTATAAACACATTCTTAAATTACAAGGTATGATTTCAATCATTGGATGGCCTCAAGCTTGCACTATCTAGGAGCGTGGGACCAACACGCTTAATGCCTTGTAACATGCTGAGGAGATCATGTGAGGACTTGCGTTGGGTGGGATTGGGAGATACACAAGTGCACAGGACTTTTTGAAAGAGTCTAAGGAAATCGATATAATTAGTGTCATCATCCTTGGGTAAATATTTTAGGAGTTCTTGAATGAATTTACAAAGGGAGAAGATATCTTGGCTGCGCATGTAGACTGGAGGATTTGTGGATATACATTCAGGATCCACCCACCAAAATCACTTGCTCCAGGTTTCCCTTGTCAATGGGAGAAGATTTGGTAACTTCAGAAATGTGTTCTCTGTGGAGAACAAGGTTGCACTACCCCAATCACATATTCCCACATATACTCCAGTGATACCAAAATGCAGCAAGATATTACTTCCATGAACATCATTGTGAGTGATGTTATTTGCGTGCAAAAAGATGAAGGTTTGGAGCAATCCATTAATGATAGGCCATATAGATGGCTTCAACAGTCCCCTCGACATCTTTGAAACCCTTGCTCATGGCCACATTCTTCCCCTCCTTTTGGAGTCTCTCTAGCTAGTGGTTGAAGTTTCCACCATTCCACATCTTGAAGATGAGGTGGGAGCTCGCATGGCATGTCTTGCCAATTCCAGAGCAGCAATGATTCCACTATGAGTGATATTCATAATTTTGGCCTCATGCAGCGCTATGTCATTGGCACTCTTCTGGCCATCACCCTTGACTAGCTTGCTGGCGTAAAATTCATATGTGAAGGTCTCATGATTGACTTTCACCTTCATGACCATGATGTATCTACCTTCTCCAATTCTTGCAATTTGTGGAAATTCAATGCAATCCATGTGCATGATGACGAGGTTACATGGGTCTAAACTTCCCATGTTGGGCAGCATTGGGACATTGCTAGAGATTGGTACTTCCAAAGTGGCAGGCACTTCAGGTACATCCTTGGCCTCTTCTATGTGTGGTCTCTTTCCTTGTTGCTTCATGCTTCTATAGAGGACCTCTAGTTTCTTCATGAGTTCCATGAAGCTAGACTTCCCTTTAATTTTCTTCTCAAGGGTTTCTGCAACTCTGCAAACTTGCCATATGATTTGACTCACATCCTGGGCCAACTGACCATCTGTAAGGACTTCAATCCCACCTGAAGCACTACAAAATTTTGCAACTAGTTCTACATATGTAGCACTACATAACTCATCCAAAAATTATTTGTATGAGGACTCTTGCAAGACTTCCTGGAGGCGATCACTTTGTAACCCATGAAGATGAGTGTATACAAATTCTTTGACATATTTGTGCTCAACTTTCGTTATCTTGCCTATAGTAACCATGATGTGCGTAGAAGCTAAAACTAAGAAACAAAAAAACATAATTTCTCAGTAGTATAAGTGACATGTAATGCAACACATTCTAGTCATCTTTTGCAACACAACCATGAAGCAATCACCCTAAACCCTAAACCACAGGTCCACATGAATGTAATTTAAGAGACACACACAAGAACGTCCACATGATTATGCATGATGTTAATTATGATTTTTCATATCATAAAAAAATAAGTTATGATTTTTCAAATCAAAAACCTCGCATGTATGAGATGCTATCAATAGGAATGTGACGAAGTCATACAAATACACATTATTTTACAAAAGACAAAGAACAACGTAAAACGTGGTGTCACGTGTGTATCCCTCTCATTGTAAGGATCTAAACAAATCCTAAGCACCAAACGCAGGGGTTTTATTCCTGTTGTAAGAGCAAAGGATACACATTCGATCCAGACGCCGAGAACGATCACACTTTAAAAATCAATAGCTCATTAGATACTGGTTTTTTTCCACAAATCGTGTCTGAGAGAAACTCCTTCCATTGTAAGAACCGAAGATCCTGACACAGGGAGTAGTTTAAAGATTACATTTTTCTCATTATACAAATCTACAATGTAGATCTACGAATCATGTGTTCCATGAATACGTACATTGAAAAGTGTATAGCTTAATGACTCACTAGATTACAAATTTATTTGCACAGATCGTGTCTAGGAGTAACTTTTTCCGTTGTAAGAACCAAGGCTCAGACGCAAGAAGAAGTATGATTTTTTGTAAGCTCACATTTCATTGGAGCTTATTTTACCTAAAGCATCGTACAAAGTAATGTTGAGAGAGAGAGAGAGAGAGAGAGAGAGAGAGAGAGAGAGAGAGAGAACACAGAAATAGAACCCCAAAGTGTGTAGAATACACACATGAGATGATGTATATATAGAGCGGACCTGGGTGCCATATATAGAGAAGCCATATATTGAGTAGCTTCACATATAAGCTCAACACCCCTGCTCAAATAAGGGTCCCTAACTGTGGATGAAAAAACCCTTGGGGGATCAAGGGAAAAACCCATAGCTCTATATACACCCACCGTTATATTATAAAAATCATTGAATGTACAAATGCTCATGAGGAGCTACATCACTCCTTTTACAATGAATATTTTATGAGGAGTTACATTACTCCTATCCTATCAAACATAATAATGAATACAAAGGTTCAATAAAGAGGTGTAAAAGCTATCGATTAGCTCGTAATCAATATGTCATCACCAAGCATGTCTTCATAAATCTTTTATTGTCACCAAGTTTGTCTTCATGAAATCAATTCTTTGATCAATCCTACATAGATCATAGACTCAAAAAACATAGTCATGAAAATTATCAGCATCGTTAGTGAAATAATTACATTCACAATACCATAAGAGATGGCTCGCGACGCCGCTCTTTTGACGACATATATACGTACGACAAAATATAAGTATGAACGTAAAAGTACAAGATGCGTGATTACATGATGCAAATGACATGTGTATATACTACATAAAACGACATTTATCATTGTAGTGATATCAATGAGTTTCATCAAAGTATTAACAAAATATCATCATTGTATCAATAAAAATGAATAAATCATCATGGTATCAATGAAAAGCATCATATAATAATCATTGTATCAACGAAACAACGTCATGGTATCACCGAGAATAACCATGGTATCAATGAAACAACATCATGATATCACCAAGAATAAGCATTGTACCAACGAAACAACATCATGGTATCACCGAGAATAACCATGGTATCAACGAAACAACATCGTGGTATCACCGAGAATAATCATGGTATCAACAAAACAACATCATGATATCACCGAGAATAATCATTGTATCAATGAAACAACATCATGGTATCACCGAGAATAACCATGGTATCAATGAAACAACATCATAGTCTCACCGAGAATAACCATGGTATCAACGAAACAACATCATGGTATCATCAAGAATAACCATGGAATCAAAGAAATATCATCATGGCATCACCGAGAATAACCATGGTGTCAATGAAATATCATCATGGTATCAACGAAAATCACCATGATCAAAGTACTAACAAAACATCATCATGGTACCATCAAAATCACTATGGTATCAACGAGACATTATCAATAAAACGATGTAAACTATATCTCTAGAAGAATAATTATACGAGAATCAATGAACGAGTATATCATATAACAAAAGATCATGTACCAATAGTAGCTCGAGATAGAATCTGGACGATCATCAACGGCTCTACTGAATCGGAACGATATGTAACTGGCTTCTGCAAACAAAGTTACGTCAGTAACAAATATATGATTGATGAAGAGAAAATATAATTGAGAAGTTTTCAATTATGAGGAAAATCAAAAGCAAAAAGTAAAATTTGCTTTTCAAACATATTCGCAGTACGAGAACGATAACCCAAAACTGGTGCAGAATTTAGAGAAAGTTTCTTCTGCAAAGTTGTACACCACATCGATTCCGCCGACTCAAGTGAATAATTTATGCAAAATTATTTTCAATTAGCAGAAAAAACAAAAAACGAAGTTGTTTTTCAGGCATATACGCAGTCCGCAAACGACAACTCACAATCAGTGCAGAATTTGAAAAAACTTTCTTCTGCAAAGTTATAGACGACATCGATTTCAATGCCTTTTCGGCTGATTCTGCAAAATCGTTCTCAATTAGGAGAAAAATCAAAAACAAAAAATGAAAGTTGCTTTTCAGACATGTACGCAGTCCGCTAACGATAACTCAAAATCAGTGCAGAATTTGGAAAATTTTTCTTCTGCAAAGTTTTAGACCACATCGATTCCGATGTCTCCGCAAGTAGTTTTTGCAAACTCATTTTTAATCAGGAA
>NC_140932.1:101065854-101108354 GCF_014529385.1 Adiantum capillus-veneris | reverse complement strand
AGGTAAAAACCCTCAAAGACGGGGTCCCTCAGGGTCCCATCTGTACAAACGTTAATAAGGCATCAAGTGCATGGAAAAGGCACATCAGAAGGGATGTCGAGTGAAGGAGATATCAAAAAACTGCACAATATAAGAGCTAGACTTCAGCAAGAGCTCATGGAAGTCAACAAAAGGATTGAGTCCGGCCCTAACTGTTGGGGTGGTAAGGACCAATGTGCCTAAGTGTTGGGCGGCCGGAGACTACTGGGAACTAACACTTACCATTCATTCTACATAAAAGAATAAGGACTCATAACCCTAACACTATTGTGTTTGGAGTCCACCCAAACATGTGTCTCCTCTCTCCTCCATTGTTGCACACACACACGCTCTCGCACGCGCTCTTCAACTGGTATCAGAGCTCAGGGATTGGGAGCACCATTGAAGCTCAGCGGGGAGACAGACGGAGAAGCGGCAAAACTTGCAGAACATTTTTGCAGATCTATTTTAGCTGACCAAAACGCCTTCATTCAAGCCAATTCCCATTTCTATTGATCGTTTTTTTTTCCTCTGCAACTTTGCAGAAGAAAGGTTTCTCAAAATCTTCACCAATTTTGAGATACGTCACTCAGACTGCCTGTAGGTCGTGAAGTAGAAGCTGCAAATTTTTATTTTTACAGATCTGTTTTGATTTGTAAAACCAGCTTATTTCAAGTCCATTCCCGCTATCCCCAATCATTTTTGCATGGTCTACGACTTTGCAGAAGGAAGTCTCTGCAAATTTTGCACAGTTTGAGAGATATTCAGTTCAAACAGCAGGGTGGTCTACCCTCGTCGGTTCTTCTGCGTACAAGTTTTCATTGCAGACTCTTTCTGCAATGTCTGTCACATGCATATTTGATGTAACGTCTTGAGGGTCTATTATATCATACAAACTGCCGTAGAGGTTACAGAAAAGGGTTTCTGTGGTTAATGTAAGATCTTATGCGGTTTACGTATTGTGATGGAAATATGCAAAGCCTATTGTTGGGGGTCGTGGGGTAAGGCTTTATTGAGCTGGAAGATTCTTAAATGTGGAGATCCTTTCAGTGATACAAGTTTTGGAGCGAGCCCCCAACATCCCCATAGTTTTTGCATCGACATAGGATGTATGTTTATGCGGTTAGTGCAGTATTTGTGTGCATCTACTGACCCGCCATTGTTGGCATTGTTGTCATCTTTATGCGTATGTCTTTGACAGTGTTTAGTTGCTCAGAGACACTCTTCTAGAGTTGGAGACATTGACAATAAGAGTTCTTTGAGATTTTATCTTGTCGATTTAGTCACTTTGATCAGCATTTTAGTCATTGTACACATTTGTTTTGGGTTTAGAAGTCGGTTTTGCAAGGGAGACTCTGCAGAAATTTTTCAGGTTTTCTATCATCTTCTTTAGTGGAACGAATCTATCACTTTTGTTCCTTGTCGAGTGATGGCTTCATCATCGGAGAACTCTTTGTTCAACATTGAGAAGTTAGATGGCACTAACTTCCCATTTTGGAAGGCACAAATTTACAATGTCTTAGTACAGAAGAAGTAGATCCGGCCTATAAAGATGAAAGGGATAAAGCTTGAGGATATGGATGAGTATGATTGGCAGGCGTTGGATAAGCTTGCCAGGTCCACCATCATGTTGACTTTGTCAAAGAATGTGTACTTCAATGTGAACATGGAAAAGACTAGTTATGAGTTGTGGAAGATGTTATGTCACCTGTATGAGAAGCAAAGTGCAGCATCACAGGTTTATTAGCTGAAAAAGTTAGTTGATTTGAAGATGGATGAGGCCACACCCATGGTGCAACCATCTAAATCAGTTAAACACAATTTTCAGTCAGCTTTCCAAAGCAATGTTCTTGCTAGTTACATTGTCAGAAAGTTGGGATACTTCTCGCACAGCCATAAGTAACTTAGCACCTCCTGATCGTTTAACATGTGCTGATGTTGAGGGCAGTTTGCTTACTGAAGAGGTTAGCAGGAAGAATCTTGATACTTCTTGTGGTACTAGCAATGCTCTCGTTGTTCGTGGTCGATCACAAGAAAAGGGCAATCAGAATCAGAGAGGAAAATCTCGTAGCAAATCACATGGCCGAAAAGACATTGAGTGCTATCATTGTCACAAAAAGGGTCATATGAAGAAAGACCGTCGAAAGTGGAAACAAGAGAAAGGTAAAGACAAGAAGTAGAAAGAAGGCAAGACTAAGGAAAGCAGTATAAAGATTGAAGAGATCAACAATGGTTTTGTTGAAGATTCTGATGGAGATATTTATCTCACATTTGGCATGGATTCAAAGTGCATCGTTTCATGTGACTCCTCACAGAGAGTGGTTCAGTACATATGATGCAACCCGTAAAGGTCGTGTACGTCTTGGCAATATTTTGATTTACAACATAGTTGGTGTCGGCGATGTGTAGCTGAAATTTCAGAATGGTTCTTCATTCATGCTCAAGAATGTGAGACATGTGCCGAAGCTTACCAAAAGCTTGATTAGTACAGGACAATTGGATGATGCAGGATATTACTGCACATTTGGTGATAGTTGTGGAAGATCACCAAAGGTTCTTTAGTGGTAGCACATGGTTCAAAGTCTAGGACTTTGTACATGCTACATGTATCCAATGTTAAAAACCATGTAATTTGTGTAACCGAGCATCCAAGTTTTTCCTTTGTGGCATCGCCGGTTAGGACATATGTCTCAAAAGGGAATGAAAATCTTATCTCGTTTTGGTTATGTGTCTGGCTTCAATTTCTCAGACTTTTCTGTTTGTGAGCATTGTCTTTATGGTAAACAAACACAGTCATCACACAAAGGGGGAAGCACTAAAAAAAGTGAGCCATTACAGTTAGTGCATAGTAATGTATGCGGACCTATGCCTAATGTATCCATGGGAGGTTCATTGTACTTTGTTACATTCATTGATGACTTCTCAAGGAAAGTGTGGGTATATCCTCTCAGGAAGAAGGATGAAGTTCTTTCAAAATTTTAGAATTTTGTGGCATTAGTAAAGAATCGGTCTGGCAAGAAAGTAAAGTGTTTGAGATCAGACAATGGTGGTGAGTATGTCACTAAAGCCTTTCAAAATTTTTGTGATTCCAAAGGCATCAAAAGAGAGTTGATTGCTCCATATAACCCTCCACAAAATGGTGTTGTTGAAAGGATGAACCGTACCATACAAGAGAAGTTATGTAGCATGTTGTCTAATGCAGAGTTGTCTAATGGGTTTTGGGCGGAAGCGTTAGCAACTGCTGTCCATCTTATTAATAGATCTCCTAACAAGGCTTTAGATGAGAAGGTACCTGAAGAGCTTTGGTCTGGGAAGCCACCTTTTTACAAGCATCTTAGAGTCTTTGTTGTGAAGCGTATTGCCATGTTCCAAAGGAGTTTCGAAGCAAGTTGGCTCCTAAGTCAAAGAAATGCATATTTCTTGGCTATGGCAATCCCAGCGAGATGGGATTTTGGTTATGGAATCCTAAAGCTAAAAAGATAGTTCGCAGTAATGACGTATACTTCAATGAATAAAAGATGCATAAGAAGCCTGTGCATATAGTGGAGGTCAGGAGAGTTATCTTCCAAGAAGATGGAATTGTCCACGATAGGGCTGAAGTGCCTAAGGTCAAAAAACAAGTACAGAATCCTCCTGTAGTACAAGATGTTGTTGAGGGACAACCGGCTCAAGTAGTTATTAAAAGGTCTACAAGAGTTTCAAGGCCTCCTGATAGATTTACTCCCTCATTGGACTACATTATGTTGACAGATTGCGGAGAGCCTTCCTGCTACTATAAGGAAGACATGTCAATGGATGACAAGGAAAAGTGGGAGAAAGCTATGCAATCAGAAATGGACTCGTTGCATAAGAATCAAACTTGGAAGTTGGTTCGGTTGCCTAAAGGTAAAAAGGCATTACCATACAAATGGGTGTATAAGCAAAAAATTACATCTCATGATAATAAACCCAAGTACAAGGCACAACTTGTTGCTAAAGGATTTAAGCAGTAGCGGGTATTGACTTTGATGAGATATTTTCTTCGGTTGTCAAGATGACTACTCTGCAGTGTGTACTTGCGTTGGTTGCTAAAGATGACATGAAACTTGACCAGATGAATGTCAAGATGGCGTTCTTGCATGGTGATCTTCAAGAAGAAGTTTATATGCAGCAGCCAGAACGTTTTGTTGAGAAGGGCAATGAAGACTTGGTGTGTCAATTAGAAAAGACTCTTTATGGTCTAAAGCAGTCATTAAGGGAGTGATATCATAAATTCTACTCATTCATGCTCTCTCAAGGCTACAAACGTAGAAATATGGACCATTGCCTCTACACTAAGTGAGCTAACGATGGTAGTTTGCTGATTTTGGCCCTTTATGTGGATGATATGTTAATTGTCGGGAAATGCAGGGATGAGATTTCAGCCTTGAAGTCAGAGTTACATGCAAACTTTGAAATGAAAGACATGGGTGAAGCAAGCCATATCCTTGGCATGCGCATTAAGCGAGCAGATGCAAGAAATTGGTCTATTTGTCTCAATCTGAGTACATTGCTAAAGTGCTCAAGCATTTCAATATGGAGAAGGGGAAGGCATTGAGTACTCCATTGCCTCCATATGTGAAACTTTCTAAAAATGATTGCCCTAAGTCTAAAGAGGAAAAGGCTAAAATGGCACAAGTGCCTTATTCATCTGCAGTTGGGAGTTTGATGTATGTTATGATTGCTACACGTCCTGATATTGCTTTTGCAGTGGGAGTTGTTAGCAGATATATGTCAAATCCAGGCAAGAAACATTGGGAGGCAGTGAAAGGGGTTATGCGATATTTGAATGGTACAAAAAACATGTGCATTTTCTTTGGAAGAAAGGAGCATGCGTAACTGGTTACACGGATGCAGATTATGCAGGAGACTTGGACAAGAGAAGGTCCACTTCAAGCTATATTTTTGAATTCACTGGAGGTGCAGTTTCATGGCGATCTTGTTTGCAAGATTGTGTTACCTTGTCTACTACAGAGGCTAAATATGTCGCAACTTCAGAAGCTTGCAAGGAAGTTATATGGCTTGGTCAGCTGGTGGGAGACTTGGGAATCAATGTTGAGATGCCTGTGTTACATTGCGATAGCTAAAGTGCTATACAATTGGCAAAGAATCCAATGTTTCTTACAAAGATAAAGCATGTGGATGTGAAGTATCACTTCATTCGTGAGGTGCTTGAGGACAAGCAATTGCAGCTTGCCAAGATTCACACCACTAAAAACCCTGTTGATCTTCTAACAAAGGGCTTACCTTTAGAGCAGTTTGCACATTGTCGGGCACTCATGGACATTAGGTAGATGATCACGGTCATTGTCTACCTATATTGTATATATATATACATTGTCACCCCAGCTTAAAGGCACATTGTCCTTTAAGTGGGAGGTTATTGGGGTGGTAAAGCCCAATGTGTCGCGCCTAAGTGTTGGGCGGCCGGAGACTACCGGGAACTAACATTGACCATTCATTCTACATAAAAGAATGAGGACTCATAACCCTAACACTATTGTGTTTGGAGTCCACCCAAACCTGTGTCTCCTCTCTTCTCCATTGCTGCACACACACACGCTCTTGCACGTGCTCTTCACTAACAACAACATTATCATAGTGGGCTGGTTGAAAACGGGTTGGCAGATCGGCCCTATTCTGCTTTAAGAAAGTCTTTGCCACAATAGGTGGAGGTTGCCGAGGCTATTACCGTAGAAATTCCACCAGCACTTATCAAAAAATAGCTAGACAGGCAAGCTCAGCTAACGCTCGTATTTGGGTTCAGTGGAAGAATCACGAATCGGTTTGAGATGATTCAATGGCTTCAGCCCCCTCAAATTCTTGGTCATGGAGGAACAGTGGAAAGTACTTTTCACCTAGCTAAAGGGTTTTGTTCAGTGATATTCAAAGAGGCCTCATATGTGGAAAAGATCCTCGACAAAGGGCCCCTAGTATTTAATAGGACTATGGTCTATGTGGTGCCTTGGGAGTTAGTGTTCGACTCAGCTGAATCTCTACAAGGGTTTCATCCGGTCTAGGTTGAGTTTGTGAGATTGCCTAGCTGGCTGTGGGATAATCTCAGGATGCTCACTAGTCAACTGGGAACTCCCTTATTTATACCTAGCAAGAGAGGGTTTGGCAGAACCTCAAGCAGGGTTTGTATAGGCTGGGATGTGTCTAAAACGCCACCTAAGAGCATGGTTATCAATGTAAGAGCTGGGCTTGTTACCATTATGCTCAACTTTGGAACATACTTTGGAGCATGCTTTGAATGCAACACCTTTGGACACTTCGCCAAGGATTGCCCCTTGAAGTCTAAATGTATTGCAGCTCTAGCAGCACAGGCCACCAGTGAAATGCCAGATGGAAGGATTGGAGAAGGAAGGAGGTAGTCACAAAGGGGCAAATGCAGGGAAGAATAAAGAAGGTATGATGGATTTAAAAATTCAGGAAAAGATTGTGGAGGAATCGATTCCCATACAAAGAATCTTCGAAGGTGCATGCAATAATAATAAGAGCATTACTCCCACTGCTACACCGAAATTTATGACAGTGACAACGATGACAGCGGTTCAAGTCCCTGGTCTGAAAGGAGCCAACAGGGTGAAGGCAGTGGCAAGAGAATCCAAAGTACTTCAAGCCATGAGAACACTTGAGGTGAAAGGTTCTAGTCCGTCCTCCACCCCATTGAAAGCAGGGGGGTTCACTGTCCCACTGCACAATCCATTTGCAGCACTGCAAGAAGAACCCCCGGATTCTCCTGGGACCAAGGAGAGGGGGGGGGGGGGGGGGGGGGGGGACTTTTTGCCATAGGATCACATCCTTTAATCACGAAGCTCGAAGCTAGTGCGGAACGAGGGGAGTTGCAAGGCCTGGCTTTGCTAAGAAATAGCCAACTCCTAGCAAAACTTTTTGCAGACGATTCTCTCCTCTTCTTGAAGGTGTGCCCCCAGGTCATCAGGAAAGCTCTGGAGATTGTACAAATGTTCTCAGTAGCTTCGGGGTCCGAGTGTAATATAGAGAAGTCAAGGTTGGTCTCCCTATCGGAAAATGACTCATTTAACCCTTCTGACTGGTTGAAGGAGATTGTCACTAAAGGGAATATCTTCAAACTTTGGGAGCTCCCTTGGGGGTGGACGTAACTCACAAGCAAAGATCTGAGTGGATGCTTGAAAAAATCAAAACAAAAATGAGTAGGTGGGAGTATGCTCTTCTCCCATTCCCAAGTCGGATAAAAGTGATAGATGCCTTTATGATTCCTTATGTTGGCTTCACTAGCCCGCTTCTCAAGATGGATAAGTGTCACTAGAAAGAGTTCTTAAAACAAGTGAAAAGGTTTTTATGGAAAAACAACACAAAATCCTCCAGGCCATGGCAATGGGCCCGTTGGGAATCAGTTGCTCGATCCGTGAATCAAGGAGGCCTCGGAATTCTCAACCCTGTGGCCCATGCAGAAGCTTGTTGCACCAAATTTGTTGTTTCCTTGGCTAAACAGGATCAAGTTTGGGCTGTCATGATCAAAGATATGATAGAAGCAACTAAACTTGGCTCGAAAGGTGGAAAGTGGAGAGGGACGGAGGTTCATGACAAGATGTTAGCCCCGACGTGGAATACCCTAAGATTGGGTGGCAGTGCAAGAGAATTAGTAAGAAAATGCAATAGAGCAGCAAGAGTCTTAAAGTGGGGGGAAAAAACTAGATACTTCAAGAACTCCATTTTGCATTGGTCCCCTTGGCTTTCCAAAGTTGTAGATCCGCCACAAATTCCCTATTGGATAGAGATAGCTAGGAAGTTGAATAAGGATCTGAATCGACTGGGGCACTTTTGGGACACTGACAACAAGAGTTGGAAAACCATTGACCTTCTGGTTACCCAGTACCAATTGAATAGCTTGGAGGTCTTGCTGGTCCATAAAGTGAGGAAAGAGCTTGACAGTATAGTGATGCCTATCTGTGATTCGAGTTTGCCTGGAATGCCTGGAAATGGCCCTGAAGCAGTCTCTCACGAAAAACCCCATCCTAAAGACATTTACCAGACAATGATGCATAAGAAGAATTGGTCTAGTCCCCTTAACAAGATATGGAAAAAACAATGGCAGGAGGAAAGGTGGGAGCATGTAATGGAGAACATTTGGAAGCCAAAGGTTCCGCAGCACATGAAGGTACTTTTTGTGGAAGGTAATTTGGGGTGCTCTACCAACGGGGGTGAAGATACAGGAAAGAGGGATTGGGTCAGATCGATGCTTGGGGTTCAGGTTGGCTAGTGAAGATCTAGCCCACCTCTTCATGGATTGCCCAACTATCAAAGGCCTCGCAGGGAAAATATGCAAGTGGGTCCAAAGAACATGGAAAATTGGTTTGTACAAGACTGATCTATTCCTTGGAGGGAAGAATTCAGGTGGTCCTGCCATCCTCACCAACACTCAAATTGTCTGGTACTTCTTCTTACATAATTTATGGCAGACAAGGAATCGACGTGTGTTTGAAGGAGGTCTTGCGGTGGCAAGCTTCGCAGAAATTATACAAGAAACCAAAGTGCTAATATGGACGCTCGGACGCAAGCAACACTCGGAGGATTGGTCTAGGACTACTTGTGCCTTGTTGTCAGCAGAGGGCATGCCTAGGACGGGGGGAAATCTTGGCTATCGGTAATTAAAAGATCTCAAAAGAGCATGATAATAGACCCTAGGTATCAAGGGTAAGGGACCGAGTTGGTTGGGTTGGCTACCCTGATAGCCGATGTAATTATGGTCCCTGGATGACATTATGGCTCAACACGAGCATGACAAGACCTTGTAATTATTTGGGTTGATCAATATAATTCACTCACAATTGTGAGTTTTGCTAAAAAAAAAATAAAAGTGTCTCTATGTCGTTGTTGATGTTAGGCATTAAAAATGTATAAAGCTAATCCTCTCTCTCTCTCCCTCCTTCCACGGCTAGAAAAATAGATTCTCAATTTAGTGAAAATAAGGGTAAACTTGAAATTCTTTCGATTTTTAGGTCAAAATTTGAAGCTTTTGTCACTAAAACTTCTGTAAATTTCTCGGTTTTCTTAAAGGCAAGCTCAAAATCTAACCAAGATCTTACAATTTTAGCCGGTTAAAATACATTGGCCCCGGTTCTTTTTCTAACACTACCTCCTCCCCCCGCCCTCCCTCCCCGCCCCCCCCCCCCCCCCCCCCCCCCCCTCTCTCTCTCTCTCTCTCTCTCTCTCTCTCTCTCTCTCTCTCTCACACACACACACACACACACACACACACACACACACTAGTGTTCAAAAAACGTGTGCCTTAGCTTAGCCTTGAGCGGGTTGAAAATCCAAATTAGCCGTTTGAAAGGAGGGGGAGAAGGAGAAAACCCACTTGAAAATTTTATAAAATGAGTAAATTTGCAAAAAAATCCAATTATTTTGTAAAATCTCCTCTTTGAATCTACCCCAAAAATTTTGTATTTTTGAAAATTATTTTTCTCGAACAATGACACACACACACATACACAATTTATTACAGCTAAATATAATGTTTTCTTGAGGCCACCGTAAACTTGTTACTCTATTACTGAGGGCATGTTTCACGTGGCATGGAACGAGGTGGTGAGCTAGGAGCTGTAGCTTGGCATCATGAGCCACATGGAGGCAAAGAGGTAGATGGTGCCAAAGGTGGCTGAGGGGGTGATAAACCGTCATACTAGGAGAGAGAGAGAGAGAGAGAGAGAGAGAGAGAGCGCTACTGCTCCCACCATCGAAACTGAGCAAGAATTGGGGTTGCGGCTTTGCTACCAAAGGAACAAGGGCACAACCAACGATTAGAGAGAAGCCTCTTTCCATAAGGGGGTGTCAAGGTTAGAGAGAAGAACAACCCGTTTCCATGACACAAAGGAGTAGGATGCAGCTGTCGCTAGTATGTGTGGACCATTTTACAAAAAAGACGGAAAAAGCAGGAATCTGTGGCGGATGCTCATTTTGGAAAGCTAAAGGTTCAATACGCCATGGAAGGCTCTCCAACTTCAAAGACGCCGCCAGCGAGGGAGAGGAGCCACGTGCGCCAAAGGAGTCGGGCAGGTGCAGGCTCTTTCTCGAACCTTCACTGTCTCTCTCGAACTCTCTGATCTCTCTCTCTGCCGACTTCTCTTAGGCGGTGGGTAGCTATAGTAGACTCACCCAGCCCGCATCAGAGAGAGAACTCGAGAGGGCTTATAGACTTCATCTGCTCACTCAAGCTTTCACCCGAGCACCGTGCGTGAAAAAGACTCTCTCTCTCTCTCTCTCTCTCTCTCTCTCTCTCTCTCGGCCAAGCAGACGGTAAGGCCAACACTATGTGCGGGGGATGCCGTTCACGAGTCTTACGAGTAGAGCAAGGGGCTTTGTGTGGTAGCTGCAGGCCGGGGTTGGGGCCTCACTGTAGGTAGGCAGCGCGAGAGGAGTAGAAGGTATGTCGTGCTGCATGCGTAAGGCGAGGTCCGGCAGAGGGACAGAGGGCGGGGCTGATAGCAAGAAACGCGCCAGGGGGTGATGTAGAAGAGGGGGGAGGGAATATGCGAGGGGATCTGAACGAGTAATTGGGGGGGGGGGGGGGGGGGGGGATTCTCTCTCTCTCTCTCTCTCTCTCTCTCTCTCTCTCGTGCTCGCTTGCTCTCGCGGGCAGGTAGCAGAGAGAGAGGGGAGTAGTGTTCGGGAAAAATCATTTTCACAAAGATACAAAAATCCCTCTAAGACAAATCTGAACCGGAAATTTTACAATACTAGCCAGTATTTTTGCAAAATCACACTATTTTCAATGTATTTTAAGCGAAATTTTCTCCTTCTTGCCCTCCCCTCAATCGGCTGCTTTGATTTTGCAACCGGATCGAGGCTAAGCTGAGGCACACTTTTCCTGAACACTGGAGGGGAGGTTGACTTGGATTTTCCCATTGGGGGAACGGGGGTGGAGAGAATATGCGTCAGCATCTAATAAAGAAACTGAGTTTCTTTATTGGTATGCCAGTATAGTGTCAGTATAGAAATGCTAGTCTCAACATGCAACTCATTAATTTTATGCGACTCTTAGTCTGCTTCCATCATACTGGAGTTGACTCGTTCAATGGCCTTTGCTCGAGAGCCTGAGAGCTTGAGAGAGAGAGAGAGAGAGAGAGAGAGAGAGAGAGAGAGAGAGAGGGAGCTCCCACCCCCATCAATACCTGAGCAAGAAGGTCTGCAGCCATCACAACTACAAGAGCAAGAAATTGCATAAGAGAAGCAACCTCTTACTATGAGGGGGTGCCAAGATTAGAGAGAACATCAACTCAGTGACCCGACACAAATTAGGAACAGTCTTAGCCTACGGTACTGTAGAACAAAAAATTTAGTGTAATGTGTTTGAAAATGCAGGTGACTGATTTCTGTTGCTGTCTTTCAGAAAATTGTTAAAAATTGGAATCGAAAATTGATGCAGTCTAAGCGAAGGGCAGAGGATGAAGTAGTTTTGGGTAGGCTCGGCGACTGCGGAGTGTAAGCAGAACCGTCTTAGGGCATGGTCACGCGAGGCTTAGTTATCAGTTATTGATAACTATGCCAACTATGCAAAGACAAAGCATTAAATAAATAACTAAGCCTCTTGCATGGTCACGCGAAGCATAGTTATTGATTCATCCTCCCAACTATGCTTTGAACTTGACAACTATGCCAAAATTGGCATAGTTACAAAGTGTAGGCTTAGTAACTCATTTAATGCTCCCTTATGCGTGTGACCAAGAATGAGGCTTAATTATTTGTTCAAATAACTGATAACTAAGCCTCGCGTGACCATTGCCTTACCCCTTTCTAGTCGAAGCCGTCCACGGACTCTCTCTGCTCGCTCTACAGAGTTATGGAATGTTCTAACTCACGCATGTCTCTCTCTCTCTCTCTCTCTCTCTCTCTCTCTCTCTCTCTCTCTCTCTCTCTCTCTTATGTGCTGGATGCAGGGGCAAGTCTCCGATGGTTGCAAGCAAGGAGTGTAGGAGGCCGAACAGTCCGTTCGCACGCGTGCGTGTTTCATCCAATTTGTAAGGGCAGGGCACGCAAGAGCAGTGCTTGTGGAAGTTTTTCGCTCGATGAGGGGTGGAGGGAGGAGTAACAGGGAAGGAGGATAGGACAAGGGGAACGATGGGGGCGTCGAGAGGGGGAGGTAGGAAGGCAGGGGGGAGCTCTCTCTCTCTCTGTGTGTGTGTGTGTGTGTGTGTGTGTGTGTGTGTGCGCGTAGGCATGGAACCATGAGACTCTCTCGTCTGTGTGGTTCAGTTCTACGAGCAGTGTGTGTGTCGTGATGCATGGCACAGGTAGAGGCCTCACGTGCGGCAACGCAGAGGGTTGGGACGGGGGAGCATCCGTAGAGCAGTAAGCCGTGAGCAATGAAGGGGGAGGAGGGGTCCACCAGAGGCAGGGGCACTATTGAGAAGGGGTGTGTTCACAAAGGTTGCCTTTTGAAGTGGGTAGGAGGCGGGGAATATTCTGGAGGAATGAAGCCCAATAACATTTTATTTTTAATGGAGCCAAAAATATGAAAAGTATGAGAATGGCAAAAAACCCAATACTTTGTAGATTCTCGATTGCCTCCCCTTGCCACTCGCTTACCCCCTCGTGCTACCGCTCCGCCTGCGCATAGTCCTCCTCTCCCTCCAGAGACACCGTCCCCTCCATCCCCTTCTGCCTCTCTTACCCCTCCTCCTACTGCTCCGTGCGTCACCCTTCACCACACCCCCCCCCCCCCCCCCCCCCCCCCCCCCCCCCCCCCCTCCTTTACGCAGGACTCAGAACATAGTTAGCCATTGCGTCTGTAGATTTCTCACAAGCTCTGTGTGCTTGTGTGTGACTCGGTTTGCATTTTGTGTGCGCTCGAGAGTCCTGGCGGCAACGTCCGAAATTGAAGGGCTGGAGCTCGCTTGAGTGAGGGTTGCCTCATGTGCGCAACGTTTCACCGAGTTCATTTCATAGCCTCATATGACTTGACTTTTCTTGCATTCTATAACTTAATTATAGTCAGTGTTCGACAAAGTCTCTTATATTAAGCGGCCTTCAATCGAGTTTCCTCCTCGCAAAGAAGCAAACCGGAAATACTAGAAGAAATTTTCAAATTTGTAGGATTTTTGAACTATTTTCTCACACATTTCACTAGTTTTTCTTCCCTTTACCATGGTTTGCGACCGGCTAGTCTCAAGTTTCAAGTGGCTCAAGGTTAAGGTGAGGCAATCCTTTCCCGAACACTCATTCTAGTTAAACTCAACCTAATGATTTTATCACTTTCTTATTGTTTTAGAAAGGCATCGCGACCCTCAACACTATATGACATGGGCACGTTCAAACGAGATCAAGGGTGGAGGTGAGAATGGTGAGGCGCGTACATTGTAGGCCGTGTGATTGAATGACCCAAATTTATAAATTCGTGCGACCCAAATTTACAAGATTACACAGCCCGATTTGTAACACAGCCCGAATTTACAAAACTGTCCCGAATTTTCAAATCGACCCCCATTTACATATGTGACATTAAAATGCCACATACTTCAGTGAACGCATGCGAATGTGGTGGTTAGAGCACATGTACAACATGGGAAAGGTCATGAGTTCGAGGCTCAAGGTGCGGATTGAATTTACCTACTCGCCTGAATTTATGTGTTGGCTCGAATTTACACGATCACCCGAATTTACAAAAACGCATCCGATGACCTGAACGACCCCCACCATTGATCCCATTTGAAAATGCTCGAGCCAAATGGTGCGGAGGCACTGCAACCCTTTCACTTGTTTCAAAAGGAGGGAAGAAGATCAATTTCAATCTCTTTATTTGAGCCTCGAGACTGTAAGGTTTACAAACATGTTGTTCCGAGCATGTGGCCTGTGCGAATCCTCCCTTATTAGCGGCATAATCACTTCGTAATGTTGACACGTCGACAGAAACTAATTAGCGAGCACCAAGTCACCCAAGTGGTGACCAATAATTGGTTGAGAGATGTACCAGTAACCAGATGGCACGTGGATACCGATTGGACATGTGTCTACCTCGCCACGTGGTGGCGGTAGATCCTCTTCTTATATACTTCAAAGTTGAAGGGGGTAGCTTATATTCCGAGAAGTCTCTCTCTCTCTCTCTCTCTCTCTCTCACACACACACACACACACACACACAAAAACGTGTGTGTGCACGGATCAAGTGTATATACACCCCCACACCCCCCCAGTTCTGCGTTTGTGTGTGTGCAGGGATCAAGTGTATATACACCCCCACACCCCCCAAGTTCTGCGCGTCCCCCCGTGAATTTTCCAGTAGCCATGGCGGCCCTCATCTCTCCCTGCTCCACCCACGTCCACTTCTGCCTAGCTGGCAGCCAACCTCTTGCCTGCTCCTACTCCTCCTCGCAGCCCTTTTCTCTTCGTCAAAGGTCTCCATTGCACCTGCGCAGGCGGCACTTTGGCGTAATTACAGCTGTGCAGGCAACGCCTGCCGAGGACTCCCCTGCTCCCGCAGACGATAAGCTCACCGATGTTACTGTCCAGGAGGTGTTGGCGCAAATCCAAGTAGAGCCCAATCCTACCAAGCCCGCCTCCAGAGGCGGAAACATCAAAAGAGATACCCTTGATGTAATTATGTTCCAGGTAAGTTTATCTTGGGGTGTGTGTGTGTGTGTGTGAGAGAGAGAGAGAGAGAGAGAGAGAGAGAGAGAGAGAGAGAGAGAGAGAGAGAGAGAGAGAGAGAGCGCCTACACCTCCTTGTGAGTGCAAGTATGACACTTGCAGAGATTGTCCATTTGCACACATGCATACTTCTGCATGGCTATCACTGCTTGTGCATGTGTGTGTATGTATGCTTCACCTCTGTGTCTACATCTATGCGAGCCCAGCATTGCTTGTGCGTGTATGGACCAACACATGAGATTGGCCACTTCCACACATGTATGCCCCTACATGTATGCACAAGCACCATAACTTTGGTGCAAGGGTTGTGCCCGTTCTGAGCTTACTCAGAAGATAGAGCGTTCATTGACACAGGGTTTTAACTGGGAATCATGGAGATCAGAATGCTGGTATGACATTCTTATGGGCTATGCGAAAGACCTGGCGGAGGTCGGTGTAACAGACGTGTGGCTGCCTCCAGCCAGTCACTCTGTTGCACCTCAAGGTGTATATCTCAAAACTTTTCTCTTGACCACATGGAACCTTAGTAATTCTTACAATGCTTAAATTTCCTCTATGTAGGTTACATGCCTGGTAGACTCTATGATCTGAATTCTTCTCAGTATGGAGACGAAGAGAAGCTGAAGCAACTCATTGATGTATTTCATGAGCATGGAGTCCGCTGCCTTGCAGACATAGTCATTAATCATCGATGTGCCGATAAGCAAGATCATCGAGGTGTATGGTGCATATTTGAGGGAGGTACACCTGATGAGCATCTGGATTGGGGACCGTGGGCAATAACCAAGGACGACTATCCTTACACAGATGGGTCAGGACAGCCTGATACGGGCGAAGATTTTGGAGCTGCACCTGATATTGATCACACGAATGAGCGTGTGCAGCATGACCTTGTCAACTGGATGAAATGGTTAAAATCTGTAATAGGCTTTGATGGGTGGAGATTTGATTTTGCAAAAGGGTTTGCAGGTCACTTTGTAGGGCTGTATATCGAAAAAACAGAGCCGGAATTTGCGGTTGGTGAAGTATGGACAACCTTGAACTATGGTGAGGAAGGTTTGCAACCTAATCAAGATAGCCACAGGCAGGGTTTAGTAAATTGGGTGCACTCAACCGGCAATCGTGCAACGGCTTTTGATTTCACAACAAAAGGCATTTTGCAAGAGGCTGTACATGATCAGTATTGGAGACTGAGAGATTGTAATAACAAACCACCGGGCATGATTGGGTTTTGGCCGGAAAAGGCAGTCACCTTCATTGAAAATCATGACACCGGGTCTACGCAGCAGCATTGGCCTTTCCCCCGTCACAAAGTGATGCAGGGCTACGCCTACGTCCTTACACATCCAGGAATTCCTTGCATTGTAAGATATTCATTACTGTTTTACAAAATCTACTGTTTTTTGCAGCTCAATATCCACACAGATGTTACATTTCGTTGATTCTTGAGTGTGGTTTTGTTTCTTTGCAGTTTTTCGACCATTTTTATGATTGGGGCTTAAAGGATGAGATTGTAAATCTGATCCGCATCCGCAAACAAAATAACATTAGAGCAAACAGCAATGTGAAAATACTGGCAGCAGAGCATGACCTATATGTGGCTGCCATCGATGACCGAGTAGTAATGAAGATTGGGCCAAGGTTTGACATTGGTGATTTGGCTCCGAATCCACACGAATGGGAAGTTGCTGCTGTGGGGCATGAGTATTGTGTATGGGAGAAGAAAGGGCCACCAACGGAGCAGGAGCAGCATTCGCAGGTGGGAAGTGACAATGCTTCCGCAAATGAAGCTTGCACATAAGGGTGGTGAAGGCTTATATCTCTAACATGGAGCTTGCAATTAAAGCTACTAGTAATTCTGAGATAATACACATCTAATCTTTGTAAGAGGGTAGGAGGGAGTAATAAATGCAGTGCGGTGAGATTTCAACTTAACATGAAACTTTCCGCCTTTTGAGGAGACCAACATCCGGGCGGCCTGCACCAACCGACTGCTTTTACGCATCAAACGGCCTCAAGAGTCGCTGACATGATGCAAATGTATTGCATACTCTGAGAGTAGGGACTGTGTCTGAGAAATAATATGTGGAGGGCAATACAGATAGCTCGAACTATGCGGAAGCGTTTTTTGCATAGGAGCAAGATCGCTCTATGTCTCCCTCCAATATAGTTGCACAGCTATTCTCTTCTTACTTGGGATTGTACATTTTACCAACTTGAAGATGAATATTTCTGTGACATTGACGTAGCAATTTTCCAACTCCTTTATAGTTCATGCTGCCAAAATGCTGCAAGGGTTGCATATAATTAGTAAGAGAGGATTGACCGCGCCTGAGAAATTATAATAATAGGTGGAGGTCAATACAGATAGTTCTGAACTATGCGGAAGCGTTTTTTGCATAGGAGCAAGATCGCTCTATGTCTCCCTCCAATATAGTTGCACAGCTATTCTCTTCTTACTTGGGATTGTACATTGCCAGATTGTAAGAAGTGCTTCTTGCATAGTGATGACCGCTAACTGACGAAGCAATTCTCCAACTCCTTTACAGTTTATGCAGTAAACGACAAAAGGAAGCTGGTTTTCCACTGTATGCTGTAATTAACTTAATTATATAATTAATATTGAATATGAAAGGAAGGGCGTTGTGGTCCTGTGCTCTCTCAACTCTCCTCTCAAGACAATATTTACCTTTGGACATCTCTTGCAAAATCAAAAGCCTTTTTTCCAAACAACAATATATAACAAGATTTTTCTATCACCCAAGTGTCAGGTCTAGAGTTCAACTCCTCGTCGGCTAGATCTTTAAGGTCTCTTGACGACGTTAAAACTTTCTTCTTCTCTTCTTCTTCTTCTTTCCAATGATTGTGAGAATTTTACAGAATTAAGATACCCTCTCTCTCTCTCTCTCTCTTGTGCCATTCCAAATTCCACTCTCTTTCTTTCTCTATCTCTCTCCAATGCAAAATGCAAGCCACTACCTTTTGTTGCTCTTAAACCATTGCACTCTCCTTCCCCCACACACACACTCTCTCTCTCTCTCTCTCTCCCCTCGTTAATGTTGCGGATATCACCAAAAATTAAACTACTCTCTTTGGGATATTTCTCTATCTATTTGCGGATGGGATCCCCCTCCCTTCCGACATTACCAACAAATATCTCTATACAAAAACATGAACTAAGAATCCTTTTTGTGGCCTAATATTTTTAATGTTCTTTTGTTCAATGTATCAAACAGAAATAAAGAATCTCAAGAATTTTTTAGCACTATACTATCTATTCCAAAAAATTATGTTTCGTGTACATTGAAGACCACAAATCAATGAAAGCGATTAATTATTTATAGTAAAGATTTTATGCTATAATTTACCGGGTGCAATAATACAATATCAAGGCTTGCAGCAGTTAACAAAGAATAGATGATGGTAGTACTCTCTCTCTCTCTCTCTCTCTCTCTCTCTCTCTCTTCACAAACAAAGATACTCATAGTTGACCATGTACAGAGACAAGTGATGAGTAAGAGAGAATTTTTATTGCACTCAAAAACATGTTTCAATGTGGAGGTGGAGGGGGGTAAGCCAGCAGTAGAAACATTTGTGATGGAATGCCATATTGTCATTGGTATGAGATAAAATTTACGTATCCATGCAAAAAAGGAAGGGGAGGAACACCCATCGTTGGAGGCATGAAGAGACGAAACATTTGTGATGGAATGCCATATTGTCATTGGTATGAGATAAAATTTACGTATCCATGCAAAAAAGGAAGGGGAGGAACACCCATCGTTGGAGGCATGAAGAGACGCTCAACCATGTGGTGTTGAGATAGTGTAGGATCCAATGGAACATCGGATTCCATGGTGGATGTGAAGTGTGTGAGACTCATGGTAAGAGTGCTAGTAGGAAACATGGATGGATGGGAGGATGGACATGTATAGATGTAGAACCCGATGGTAGCTACATTGATATCGAGTGGGAAACCTCGTCGATATGAAATTGCTACCATAGACTTAGCTAAGATAGTGTATGATGGGAGCAATGCATTTCTAGGAGTGCCTCTCATATATCTTTATGCAAATGCAATGCCGATTGAGAGTTTTGGGGGTGAGTGAGAGTAGAGGGGGTGAGAGGACGTGGGGTGGGAGGGGGTTAGGGAGGTGAGAGGGTAGGGAGGGAGTGAGGGGGCATAGGGATGTATGATAGTATACGAGGGGATGTGGGTCTAAGTAGGGGGGAGAGAGAGAGTGGATGAGCGAGGGGTGGAGACGTGTGAGAGAGAGGGGGATGTGTGTTACACACACACACACACACATAGAGAGAGGGAGAGAGATGGGTATGTGCGTGTGAGAGAGGGGGAGTGGGTGTGGGACAGAGAGAGAGAGAGAGAGAGAGAGAGAGAGAGAGAGATTATTATCGTCCTGTGATGTGCTATGTATAGGACTGAAAAGCGATTCTCGATGCTCCCGTGGAGTCGCAATGGAGAGCCCACAGTGAGGTTGGGACTTTGGAGAGGAAAATGTGTAGATTTAGGTCATGGCGGGCTGAAAATGTGAGGGAAGCAAGTTTGGAGTGAGCAAAAGTTGAGCACCCTAGTAGTGTGGCACTCAGACTTTCGAACTTCCAGTGAACATAATGTGCAGATTCGATTTATCTCTTCTCCAATGGCCCATTTTCTTGTCTTGCATTGAAGTGAGCATCATAGGCTCAAGCCATGAGAAGATTTTAGAGGTCTTTTGAAGGGCCTTTTAGAAGAGAGAGAGGAAAAAGAGCTCCTCCAATGAGAGAAGAACCAACGTACGTAGAATAATAGATTGATACTAATAAAAATATGATGAATGTGTCAGCGATCCTTGAAAACAGTCATCTTTTCATTCAATGCAAGCATTTTTTTCATGAGGTAGCTATCACTCATTCAATATGGCTTTCATCATCACTAGAATGAGAAAAAAATGAAAGTGTCAACTATGCATCTTTTCATTCAATGCAAGCATCTTTTTCATGAGGTAGCTATCACTCATTCAATATGGCTTTCATCATCACTAGAATGAAAAAAAAATGAAAGTGTCAACTATGGTAGAATTTGAAGCTTTTAACATCGCCAATGCGTTCGAAACGCCCAAAAACCAATTATCTACTTGCCATGTTCTGACACCACGAGAAAAAGAAAATACTAAAAAACCCATGCGCTGTTCGACAAAAGCTCCCTTTTTGGGAGTTTTTGGCAGTTTCTTCCTCTCTGGGTGCCAGAAGGAGACAAGTAGACGTCCGTTTTTTAAGGTTTTTCGGCATTTCGGATGCATTGGAGGTGCTAAAAGCTTCAAATTCTACCACTAATTGACAACTTTGTGATTTTTTCTTCCTTTTAGTGATGAAAGCCATATTGAATGCACAACACCTACCTCATAAAAAAAGCACTTGTATTGAATGAAAATGTGACCATTTTCAAGGATTATTGAAAATTTAGGTTCACTTTTGAGAGTGTCTAATTGTTCTTTTCAACGCACTCAATAAATACAAATGCATTATAAAAAAATATCATAGGAAGAGAGATGAAATTTCTTAGTCACTCCAAATGAGCTCAAAATCTCCTAATGATGATCTCTTTCAGCAAAGAACATGGTTTTGTAGTTGGGGACAATATAGGCTAGGCGGTGTAATATATGAAGTGTAACACGCTGGGTTCCTTCCAAGCCGTATTACATTGGCATTATAGAAAAGCTTCTTTTACTTAGAGTCCATTGAGGCATCATTAAGCAAGTATAATGCATCTCATCTGCCAAAATACTTCTTTATATCTTGTATCCATCCTGCACTCAAGATCTTGCTTTTATGCGTCTTTTGAACTTTTTCTCTTACTACCCATGCAATTGTAGGAAGTGGATGTGAGGGGTTTTGGCGCATCTTTATCATGTACTCCACAACCCTTTCCATGTCCATAACCTCAATTGGAAGAGATCACAACTCAAGAAGTAGGAGCATATATGGTGTTTGTGTCTTAACCTCGAGAATTTTTTAAACAAAATTCTTTTAAACATTCTCAAACTCTCTCTAAGTAGACTTTGAGATGCCCCCCCCCCCCCCCCCCCCCCCCCCCCCCCCCCCCCACGCCCCCACCTTGAATGGGTTTGAGAACCAAAATCAGCAAAGCTTGTATTAAGAAAAAACTATGTTCAAAAGGATCCACTCACAAACTATATTTACAGACTATCGCCTTCGTCCGAGAACTCAATATAGAAAATAAAATGGAAAAGATTATCTGGGATGCTAAAATTCCCCCATTCTTCTGTGTCAACTTTCAAGATGATGTTCCATTCATCGACCACTACAAAAGAGGCTAGTATCTCGCAATAGGAGAAGGACATGGATAACCTGGAGACCTCTGGACTAAAGATGAGAGAGAGTATGACGCACTATGCCACGTAGTTGAGTAAAAGTGCAAAAGTGAGAGTAGATTCTTGAAACCCTAAATAAAAGATGCGGTTGAACTTGGCTATATGGGATGATTCATGCAACAAACAACTCATCAGGGAAGCTATACGGAGCTTGTCCAAATATAAGGGTGATTATAGGGGATTTCAAAGATGACCAAAATTTGTTTGTCCAACTTACATGTCTACATACCCTCTTATCCTTGGGTAGCCATACATCACTGCTACTTGTATGGAATCAAAGATGATGGGCAGGAATTTCACTGACGTGATCACGATCGTGTGATCATGATCGTATGATCACGATCGTGTGATCACGTTAATAACACAAGTAATTACACATAAAAAAGACGTGATCACAATTATTGTTAACGTGATCTTAATGGTGACCTGCAAAAACCAATAGAGATGGTAGGCCTACTGGGATTTTACATTTTTCCGGCGGGCCCGCCGAGAAAATAAAAAATCTCGGTGGGCCTAACTGTTTATAGTAAACCTCTTCTTACTTTGGCATTTTAACTAGGAAAATCCCTGGGGAGTGTATCCGAGGGAGTGGTACACTTATCTCCTTGTGAATTGACCTAAGGTTATAGAGTCACATGTCCTTTTTTGGGCCGAACGTGATTCTTAATACGGTAACCACTTCTAAAAATATTTTGAGTCCTTCACCAAAAACAAAGGTATGAAGCCAGAAAAATTGAAACTTTGGAGAGTCGTGCTCATTGTGATGAAGACATTGGTCCATAAAAGGACCGAAGTTGTTCTAGAAGATGAACATATTTAAATAACGAGTTGATAGTCAAGGGTCAGATGCCCTGCGCTAGTGTATTGGGTATATAAAGATCCTTCAAGTCTTGCTTTTTCACCATCATAGATTTGAATTGATATACATTGTTACTACACATATGAGAGCTATAATCCTTAATTGGGTGAAATTATCTTTTATATATTGAATTAGATGCATAAAGGGGTTACGATCCTTGATTGGGTACAAGTAGTCCTCAATTGTGTAGTTGTATTGAATATTTCACTGACTTGTTTTATGAATTGGTTTATATAGGGAGTGCATTATGTATTATGAAAGATTGTTAAAGCATGAGATGGCCAATCATCAACATTATTACTTTCGTGTGTGTTTTGAAAATAGATGCGTCTTATTGTTTTCAAATTCCAGAGGATGTATATCTAATCATTATATTTATAATTGCATTGACAATTTCATATCATTGTTGTATGCACAATGCCATGTAGAGAGTGCATTGCAATGTGTATGTTTGCTCATAACATATGTGGTCGATATGTGGAATTGACTAGAGTGCTTTGCAAATCTCATATTGTATAGATTTGATTGATTTCTTATTGATTGTTTTTCTAAATATATATTGAAAAGAAGAAAAGAATTTTTCAAAATGAACATCTAGTTCTTATGTATTCAGTATTAAATTGAAAGCAATGGAGCAAAATGTCGGCACAAGTGATACGAAGAAGGCAAAGAATAAAAAAAGCCCCTAGCAAACATGGGTTTTGAATCTTAAATTAAAAAAATCATCTCCTAGATTCAGTCTAACAGACAGACTTAGTATTGGAGTATAACTTGGCCTAAACAAGTTGAAGGTTTAGCCAGACAATTTCTACAGAATCCTTACAAAGTTGTCATTGGTTCATAAGCTCTAAAAGCCAATCATTCAATTCTACAAATTGTAGAAGTTGTTCTTGAGAATGAGAAATACTCAAAATTGGTAGATCTATTGAAGAGAATGATGGATGGAAGTAAAGTGATTATATTTATGGAAACAAAAGAGGTTGTGATCAAGTTATAGACAACTTTGAATGGATGAATTTGCATCTTTCTCTATTCACGATGATAAGAGTAAAGCTAAACGAGATTGGCTTCTTTTTTAATTTAGATATGGCAATAGCCCTATAATTACAGCAATAGATGTTTTATCTCGGGGTTTGGATCTGAAGGACATAAAGCACAAGAAAGAAATCGACAACAAAGACCGCACCGACATTCACAATGAGGTCATGTCAAGGACGAAATGAGTTTGGAGGGGGCGAGTGTTGACCCATGGGTCAACAACATGACATAATTCAATTTCCATACCAAAGTCTTATTTTTTGAGAGATATAAAATCATGCGGATTATGGTTAAAAACATCGTTTATAATGAGTGATTATTATAGTTGTAGAAGCCACGGTGCAATGGCACTTCCAGATTGTAAATGCAAATCTATTTGACCCCTTGAACTCTATTTTGGTTTAACCTATAGTAGCCTTAGTATATAAGGTACTTAGGTCATTTTGTAAAGAGAACGTAATCACAATCAAAGTTTTAAGCTATGTTGATTGTGTGTGTGTGTGTGTGTGTGTGTGTGTGTGTGTGTGTGTGTGTGTGTGTGTGTGTGAGAGAGAGAGAGAGAGAGAGAGAGAGAGAGAGAGAGAGTGAGCTTCATCCTGACGCTACTTTCTCCTCGCTCTTGGCAATGGAGATTCAACTGCACCATCATGATTGGCTCGGAGAGAGCTACACAACAATGCCAAGCAGTCCTCGCGAACCGGACCATGTGTGCTAATGCATCTACGAGCTATCTGTGGTTGTAAGTGTATCAAATGATGTTTGTTTTTTGCATCATGGTGTAATGTACAGTCTCCTGCCTCTTTTTCCTCTACACTGCATCATTCTTTTATTGGTTACCTGTTAGATTTGTGAACCCCTAACAATGGGATCCAAGAAAGAATTAGTAGCGACAAGGATACAAAGTTTACTTCCAAGTTTTGGAAGGCTCTATTCGAAGCTTTAGGAACACAACTATGTTTTAGTTCAACATATCCTCAGACTGATGGATAGACAAAGTAGGTAAATCAAGTAATTGAAGATATCCTCCAAGCTTATTGCAGTAAAGAAACATGCAAGTGGATTCAATTTCTTTCCTTGGTGGAATTTGCTTACAAATCTTCCTTCCATAGAAGCATTGGGATGTCGCCTTTCATTGCTCTTTATGGACATGAATGTATATCACCCTTGAATTTTCCTGATCGTTCTATAAGGGTAGAGACCTCAAAGAGAATGTTGGAGGAAATGGAAGCACAAACCAAGGCCATACGACAAGATATTCAAGCTACTAAGGACCGTCAAAAGCATTATACAGACCAAAAGCGATCCGACCGAATCTTTAAGCAGGGTGACAAATTATTTCTTCCAGTCTATCCAAAAAGAAGCAGCCTATCCTAAGGGAAATTCAAAAAGCTTAGTCCTAGGTATTGTGGTCCTTACAAGGTAATCAAAGTACTCAATGACCAAGCTTACAAATTGAAGCTGCTTGAACACATCATAGTCCATGATGTATTCCACATTAGCCTTCTAAAGCCTTACATTCCAAATCCCAGTCATGCCTTGGGTGATGAACAAATTGTAATGCAATAGCAAAGCGTGTTTGGACTCCAACCAAATTGTATCCTTGAAACTAGAGAAAGAGCCCTTAGAAATATAGTAATAAGAGAACATCTGGTAAAATGGAAACACTATCCCACAAAAGATGCCACTTAAGAAGATTAAACCTCTCTTTTCAAGACTTTCCCAACTTTGGTTGAGATGATGACATCTTAAATTCTTAAGTTGGGGTGATTATAAGATTTCCAATTTTTGTAATTAAAGGAAAATGTACAAAGCCTATTTGAAAAGGCTTGATTCTGAAAAAATCAATGAGAACTTGCCCAAATCTAGCAGAGATTGGTATTTGTAGAATCTTAAGCACAACAATAAAATAGCCATAAATTTTTAGAACTCAATTCGAGCAAAAATCGACCTTGCTAGTCTCTCTAGAAGTTTTCCCGATTAAATCCACTCATGAAAATAATTGAAAGCTTTTAGTAATTATTAAAGCACAAGACTTTTAATCATAATCTATTAGATATTTTCCAGATATTTATCGTTAAAGCAAAAAATGGGCTTGAAAATTAGCAGATTTGAAAATTAAATTGGGCAAGTGCTAGAAGGGGGCATCATGGACCTGCCACATATAGTTTTAGTAGTAGGAAGCACTAGTAGGAGTTAGGGGGCTACTTGGAGTGCAAGAAACTGCTAAACACAACTCGTGTGTGCCAGACAAAACTACAATTAGGTCCTATGCTTCTCATTTGGAGTTAGACTTGGAGACCTTGGCCAAAAATCTCTCGTGCTTAGAGAGATTCTTTCCAAAAACCACAAAGAGAGCAAACCTCTTGTGATTAATTAAGGTAATTAGTGGTAATCCTAGTTGATTAGTGAACAATATATTAATCTATATCTAATTTTCTTGATTATCTATTAATTAGAAAAGATTAAATCTCTCTTTATTATTAATTACATTCTTATATGCTATTAGATTGTTGATTACCTAACTTTTAATTATGATTAGTAATCAAAGAATTAGTAACCTCTATTAGAACTCAAATTGACTAATTCTGGACTTAATTTAGGAAAATATATCAATTAAGTTTATATAATTCAAATATAATTTTCACAATTGGTACATAGTGCTAAGAAGCTATGGAAATATTTCATAGTTTTTAAATGAATTCTAGTATTTAATTAATAAAATATTATCTAATTTCTAGCTTAAAATTATAGAAAAAAATAAAAATATAGTTTAATTAAGCATGGTATAATTATCAAAGAAATATCTAACTGTTAAAAACCCATGATAAATAGCTTATAATTAGTTAATTATTTTAGTAATTATCTTGACCTGAAAACCCTATTTTTGGTTGAAAAGTAATCAAGATAATTAGCAAACACGTTTAAAAGTTAGTGAGATAATAAATAGAGAAATAAGTAAGTGTTAAAAATCCGTGATAGTGATCTCATATTTAAATAATTAATTTTAGCAATTATCTTGACCTAAAAATTCTATTTTTGGTTGAAAATTAATTAAGATAGCTAGAAAACATGTTTAAAAATTAGTGAGATAATTATCAAAGAAAGAACAAGTGCTAAAAACCCTTGATAATTAGCTCATCATTGGTTAGCTAAAAGAAGTAAGTGTTAAAAACTCGTGATAAATAGCTCATAATTAGTTATTTAGTTTTAATAATTATCTTGTCCTAAAAAACTCTATTTTTTGATAAAGATTAATCAAGATTATTAGCAAATATTTTTAAAACTAGTGATATAATTATGAGAGAAATAAATAAGTTTCAAAATCTCATGATAATTCACTCATAATTAGTTAGCTAGTTTTAGTAATTATCTTGGCCTAAAAAATCTATTTTTGATTGAAAATTAATCAAGATTATTAGCAAATATATTTGAAAGTTAATGAGATAATTATCAAAAAAAGAAATATGTGTTAGGAACTCGTGATAATTAGCTCATAGTTAGCTAGTTAGTTTATACTAATTACATTGATTTAAAAACACAATTTTTAGCCAAAAACAATGGAGATAAATAGTAAATCCATTTAGAAGTTTCTTAGATAAATTCTAGAGATATAATACCCTATTAGGATATTGAGGTAAATATATCTTCATGCGATAATTACTATAATAAATATCAACCAAAAACTAAGCCATTTTGGACTTAATTAAGGGGAAAAATCAAGAAAATGACTCAAAAGTTT
Source organism: Adiantum capillus-veneris (assembly GCF_014529385.1). Lineage (NCBI taxonomy): Eukaryota > Viridiplantae > Streptophyta > Polypodiopsida > Polypodiales > Pteridaceae > Adiantum > Adiantum capillus-veneris. The sequence goes on along the minus strand of NC_140932.1, from coordinate 101,081,662 downwards.
ATAAGATAATTAGAAGAGCCTAGAAATTCTATAAGAAAGCTAAGATAAAAATATCTTATAAATATAAATAACTAGGAAATTACTATGTCGAAAGGTTACTAATTCTCATTACAATATGAAGCAAAAAAAAGTTTACAAAAGTTAGTCATGGATTCTTATGACTAAATTAAGGTATAAAAAGTTACAAGAATGATTTCAATCCACAGAATCTAATTATAAGACTATAAACAAATAAATTGCCTCCTCAAGCTTTTAGTGAAAATAAAAATTAGAGTAATTCATGGAAGTAAATTATGAAATTTCTATGGTAAAGTAAAGTTTTGCTAATTACCTACTGATTAGATGTACTTTTTATAAGGGTAAAATTCATGGCTCCCAAGAGGACCTCGGAAAACTAGCCAACTAAAGAAGATGATAGTAATACAAAGAGGGCGAGTGCCGCACATGACCACAAGGCCGGTAGAAGCACTAGGCCTACGGACGAGTGTTCGAGCCCCTGAGCTTGAGAAGATACTTGACCAGTCATAGATGGGTCTTCATTAAGTCATAAGTAGTTCAAATTATTTTTAAGTGATAACAATGCATCCGTTAAAGAGTGTATAAGGACTTAGGAAATGATAAAATTAGCCGGAAATCAAAAGGGTGATCTTCCAACAAACCATCGCGCAATTGTTTTAATCTAGGAAAGAATTGGTTGGGTTAGCCTAATTGATCCAGGAAAGAAATGGTTAGTCATCCTTAAAACAACTTGACTCAAGACACCTTCGATTTCTCAAAACATTTTCACTTCAAGAAATGAATAATGATGGCTTTTTATCCACGGATGAGTCGATTACCCCCATGTACAAGGAGTTTTTACCCTGTACATATGTATGTTTGTTTATATATCTTAGGATATCGGTATTGTGATGTCTCTTGATGTCACATATGCTCCATTTATTCCTCGAGATTTATTCCTTGAAGGAACTCTCAGATCCATTCTTGCACCGCATGTTTTTCTTAAAAAAATCCCTTATATATAGACTATCTCATAAATGGAACTTGCATTAGGTAGTAATCTTTTGTTTCTTATGGGCACCCTCCATGCATGGAAAAGTACTTCAAACGTCAACAAAACAAACTTAGTAAGAGCGTAAACCAAAGATAAATTTTTCCCATTGAGGGGTGCATGCTAGAATCTAGAGCATACATCCATAGAAGGGCTATCATGACTAACCATTGCTATAAGATTTCCACCTTTGTGTAGTAAACAAAATCTACTATGGAGAATATTGAATACACAAATCAATAAAACTTTGATCTTAACATACTTGGAATTGGTATTATTGGAATCATAAGAATATATTTAATTTAACCAATTTTTTTTATAAATCAAATTTGGATTAAATCCAACCATCAAATCACCTTTGGAAATTTTCACAATTACTTTAATAAATTAAATAAGTGGAAGCCTTGGTAGATATTCTATCAATTGGCTAGAAGATATCAAACCACATGGCCTAGCACATATTTTATCACATGGGCCATAAAATTCAAAGCTAGTAGAATTGAAGTTCAAGTTGGGTAGGTAGTAGGGGGAGATATGTTGACATTCTCAAGATTGATCTAGCAGCACTGATTACGTGAGGAATCTCGAGGATTGCTTAAGGGAATTTCATACTTGCCAAAAACCTATAAATAGACCAAGAGCCCTTACAATTCTCCTCAAACTTGGAGACTTTGGAAAATTCCTTGACGCTTGAGAGACTCTTCATAATTTTTAGTATATATTAGGGCTAATAATATTGTCTTTGAGTAAGAGAAAATATACCAGACCAATATAGATAGTTTTATAAATATTTTCAAATCATCCACAAACTATCAAAAAGCTGTGGAAATTATATCAAAATTATATTTCTAATTTTTGATAATTATTAGAGTATAAATTATCTATCTTTAAGCTTCTATGTAATGAAAATTTTACAAATATAACTTTAAAAGTCATGAGATATTTATTAAAGAAGCTATACACTCTTACGAGTGGTGATAATTATTTTAATGATTTTGATAATTATAAGATCCAAAATTCTCTATTTCTAACAAGAACTTAAAGAAGAGAATTGTTCAACTAACTCTGAAAATTATGTGATAATGTTGAGAGTTAAAAAAAATTGTTAAAAGGTTGTGAAATTATTTTTATCATATATTTAGTTTTGCTAATCACTATGTCCAAAACTCTTTGGTTTTAGTAGAAAATTGAAAGGAAAAATTAGTAAATTAACCTGGAAACTTATGAGATAGTTTTTAGAGTTAGGATATATTGTTAGATATATTGTTAGAAGCTGTGACAAAGTATCTTTATCAAATATTCCATTTTTCTAGTTATTATTTCCAAAAATCTATATTTTGAACAAAAAATAAAGAAAAGAACTAGTAAATTAAATTAAAATCTTACAAGATACTTTTCATAGCTAGACTATATTATTAGTAACCCGTGATAAAAATATCTTAATCATATATTTAATTTTGATTATTAGCACGTTTTAAATGCTCTATTTTTTACAAAAAATATTGTAATGCTACCAAGACTAGAACCCAAATGAGTTTGCCTTCTCCATGAGTAGGTAGCTCCTTCTATTACCATCAAGTAGCTAAATGAGCGACATTCACACCATCGCCTATCCAACCATGGAACCATACACACCACACCTCCCCCTTTGGGGAGAAAAAACATGGATATCTTTTTTAGGTTTTTGGACTGTAGGACATAATGAGATCGACTCCAATGACTCAATACATGGGGGGAGTGATTTACAATGGCTTACAGAGTAGGGGATGAGCAAACTTTGACAATGGGAAACTAACATCATGGTTCGACATCTTGCTCGTGCATTATCATTAGGTCGCTTTCCCAATGTGCATGAATAAGACGAAGAATGACGAGGGACTAGCTCATAACAAAGAGACTAATTCATGACTAGGGATTAATTCAAATATTCCACTTTTCTAGTTATTATTTCCAAAAATCTCTTTTTTTTAACAAAACATAAAGGAAAAAACTAGTAGATTTAAATTAAAACCCTTACAAGATACTTTTCATAGCTAGACCATATTATTGGGAAGCCATGATAAAAATATATTAATCATATATTTAGTTTTGATAGCTAGCGTGTTTTAAATGCTCTGTTTTTTGCAAAAATATTGTAATGCAACCAAGATTAGAACCCAAATGAGTTTGCCTTCTCCATGAGTAGGTAGATCCTTCTATTAATCTCAAGTAGCTAAATGAGTGACATTCACACCATGGCCTATCCAACCATGGCACCATACACACCACACCTCCCCCTTGGGGAGAAAAAAGATGGACATCGTTTTCAGGTTTTTGGAGCGTAGGGCATAATGAGATCAACTCCAATGACTTAATACATGGGGGGATCAATTTACAATAGCTTATGGAGTAGGGGATGAGCAAAATTTGACAACGGGAAACTGAAAGGGCAGTGGTAATGCATGTGCTAGTCTCCACACAATCGTGCTATCTTATAGCCTCCCCATAGCGTACACATTGTCGGACTGTGCCGGTTGCCCGTAGGATAGATGTCCTAGCTTACATTACGCCCCCTTGGAGAATCACTTTTGTCCTAAAAAAAAAATGTAGGATGAAGTGCGGAGACATTCTCCCAAGTAGAACCTTCTTCAGGTCTATCTATCCATTTTACCAACATCTATCGTCTGATATGGTGTCTGGTGTGAAGCTCATGAGAATCCAAAATCTTTTCAGGATCATGAGAGATGTTTGGCAGTTCGATAAGATCAACTACACACCTGTGTCAATAACGTTATCATTTTCAACCATTTAGTTTCTAGATGATCAGCCGTACTTAGATTAAGTTTACTTTCCAACTTTTGAAACACAACTCTCCAGAAGTGATTATTGAACTTTCGATCTCTATCACTAATGGTACTAACTGGAAGACCGTAGAGTCTATATATATGCTCTACAAATAGCCTGCTAATTCCGGTGTCTTAACCGTAGTCTTAGTGGGAATGAATTGACCCATCTTTGTGAGACGGTCTACAACTACCCATATGGCAGCATGGCCACGATTTGTAGTAGGTAGTCCTACTACAAAATCGATAGAGATACTCTTCCCCTTACCTTGTGGAATCTCTAAAGGATGTAAAAGGCCACCTACCTTGGCGCTCTACCTTATTTACTTGGCACTGTTGGCAGTTTAGAACGTACTCTTGAACATCATGATGTAAGCCTGACCAATAAAATTTTCATGGAACTAAGGCATACGTCTTACGAATACCTAGATGACCAGCACTTGAACTATCGTGACACTCTAATAATATTTGGTGCCTAGTGTCTGAGTCATTTGGAACACATACTCTACCTTTGTGGAGTAAGTAGCCACCATCAATGGGAAAATCTTCCATCACTTAACCTCTTTTTGAGTAGGGGTGGAGCTCTGTGTGTTGGAGTTTTTATCTACGCGTGCAGAGACATGTTGATCTGGTTGTACAGAGACATGTGAATGTGAGGGATCCCTTTTTAAATTACACTCCACACTTTAGCATATGATTGATCTTGTGCACACTTTCCACGTAATGACTCCAAAAATCCACTCTTTATTTCCATGAAAGCAAGTGAATTAATTTGAGGCATCCGACTTAGTGCATCCGCTACTACATTATGTCGCCCCTTGCGACATCGTAGCTTACAATCATAATCTTGAAGGATTTCTACCCATCTAGATTTACGGCCCTTCAAATCCATTTGAGTAGTAAACCATTTGATATTCTCATGGTCAAAAACTACTTCAAACGCGGCACCATATAAATAGTGTTGCCACTTTCATAAAGCGTGAATTATGGAATAGAGCTCTCTCTCATAGACATAATAATTTTGTTGAGCTCTATCTAACTTTTTACTTTCAAAGGCTATAGATCTTTCCTTTTGGAGAAGTACCACACAAATTGCTTTATCACTAGCATCAGTCTCTACCACAAACGGCTTAAGTGGGTTCACAATTGCTAGGGTGGGAGTAGTGGCGATAGCTACTTTGAGCTGTTCAAAACTGTGTTTTTGGGCTTCTTCCCAAGAAAAGATCTTACCTTTTTCTTTAAGTTGATCCATCATAGGAACAATTATTTTGGCATAATCACGGATATACTGTTAATAAAATCCAGCTATGCCTAAGAATATTTGAAGCTCCTCAAATGTATTGGGATGTGGCCATCGAAGAATGGCAACAGCCTTGTCAGTGTCCATCTTGATGCCATAATAAGAGATCACATGATCGAGGTAATGTACCTCTATTTTAAAGAAATCACACTTGCTTTGCTTAGCATACAGAGCGTGAGCTTGTAGCTGTTTGAACACTAATTATAAGTGTTCTATGTGTTCATATTCAATTTTACTGTAAATGAGAATGCCATCAAGGAAAACTACAACAAGTTTTCCAAGATAGGTACGTAAGACCCTATCCATGAGTGTCATAAATGTAGCTGGACCATTGGTTAAACCAAAAGGCATAATCAAAAATTCAAAATGCCCAAACCGTGTTCTAAAGACAGTTTCAGAGATATCTTGCAAAAGGGTACGCACCTGGTGGTAACCTAAACGAAGGTCTATCTTTGTATAGTATCTTGCCCCATGGAGTTGATCAAACAACTCATCCACTCGATGTAGATGATACTTGCTCTTGATGGTTATAGCATTTAACCCATGATAATCTATGCTAGTATCATCTTTCTGTTTTACCAATAGAGTTGGTGATGCCCAAGGCGAAGTGCTAGGTCTAATGAAACCATAGGCGAGGTAGTCAGCCACTTAACTCTCAACCTCCTTGGCTTCTTTAGCACTCATACAATAAGGTGGTTTACTGACCCGTTTAGTGCGTGGCAGGACATCTATGCCATGCTGCACACATCACGTGTAGGGGGTAAACCCGGTAGTAAATCACTTGAGAATACATCACTATACTCCATGAGTAAGTGAGTCAGCTTTTGACGTGCAAAAGGAGAAAGTAAACTAGAGTTATGCTTGGATGGAGAATCTTGTAATTCCTGTAATGTTTGTTTTACAATAGCTATGCAGGTTGCTCAATAGAATTAAAATTGAGAGCTTTTTGCTCTTTAGAATTGTTAACACTTTGCTTATCATTAGAATTCAGTGCACTTTGCATACCATTATTAGAATTCACAGCACTTTGCTCTTGAGAATGCACAAGACTTGGAGACAAGCAGTAACACAAAAAGACAAGCAGTAACACAAAATGACTTCATCTATTAAATCTACTTTTTGTAAAATAGAAAGCTCAGGTATACATATAAGAGGTGTAGATGGTATATTTTTCTCACCAAGCAAAAACGCATGTTTACCATTGGCCATAAAGGATAAGGAGTTGTGTGTGTAACTAGTGTGCAATGTGTTTCCTAAACCATGCAGCCACTCATGTCCTAAAACTACATCAGCATGGTCCATGTTCATAGCTTGAAATTCAAGGGTCATTGTATGATCTTGAATAATAAGCTCAACCCCTTGAACTACCGTGTCCTATACTTCTTTATCATTCCCAGACATCTGCTCTACTACATACATGTGAGAGCAGGGAGTCTGTGTAAGCTTCAATTCTTGAATAGCTTATAGTTCAAAAAGTTATGAGTTGCACCATCATCCACTAAAATACGAACACGTTGTCCGTTAATAGTACCATGCATGCGAATCAACTCATGGGGGCCAAAGGTGGGCTACCACATTGAAGCAGGTACACAACACTTATGCTCTTTCCTTCCATATGAAGAACCTCTACAACACAATATTTAGGAGATGAATCTAATGTGAGACGTTGCACCGTGTGCATGGCCTTTTCTTTGCCTGCAAAAGAGGACAATGTTTCTTGTTATGTTGGTCCAAAAGACATCCAAAACACAAATTTTGTTTCTCTGCACGCTCAAAATGAACAGTGTTGAGAGACCCACGTGGAGTATCTCGTGATTACTTAGGCATCTTAGCCTCTTGTGGGCGTGGAGAGGTAGATTGTTTCTTATTGCTCTTGGAACGTGTGGGATATCTACCTCGCCATTGGCTCTTAGCAAAATTATTCTTAGAGTAGGGAACATTTCCTTGCCTCTCTTGGTCATCATCATATCTTTGGGCATGACCGATGTCTTCTTCTAAAGTTTTTGGATGTTGGGTCTTGACATGAAGACGATAGTCTTTGTCAAGACCCCGATTAAAACCCCGTATATTTTGGAATTCATTTAGACCTTCCAGTTTTAATATGATTTCCCAATACTTTGAAAGGTACTGTGTGAGAGAGAGGCCAGACATGTGGCATGCATCCCATGCTAACCAATTTTCTTATCTTCTTCATCGGAGTCCAAAACCTCTTTGGAGAAAGAAGCTTGAAACGTAGCCCAAGATGGAGGACGAGTATCTATTGAAAATGTCATCCACTACTTATAGGCCTTGCCTTTAAGAGATAGACTTGTTTCCACAGCTCTCTTCATATCCGGGGTGTGTCTCAACCTATGAATATCAATCCATTTGTGTAAGAACATATTGACCGCATCCTTGTTTATGATCACGCTCTTCCCCGAAATGCATTGCTACCTTTTGCATCTTTTGAAGCACTCGTCTCTTGAACTCCTTAAGTCATGCGAGCTTGGTTTCCTTGAACCGTGCCACTTGTGGCTCCTTGAGCCGTGCGTAAATACATAAATTTCACAAGTAGCTCAGTAAGATTTGTAACATTTACATTGAGTGCAGAGAGGTTGCATTCAAGTATGCTTGGTGGTTTTTCAAAGTCTTGAAAGCAACCATATCTACAAGGCCATGATCTCCTAGATCATCATCATCATGCATATTAGCGTCAATAGTACCCGTGGTGCCTTGATTTCGATCTACGTGCTCAAAATCAAAAGAGTGCGCAGGTGGGATATCTTCACTAGCCATGGTAAACACACACTAATGTAAAGAGCGAAAAAGATGTCAACTTGTACCTTGTAAAACTTAAAGTATTTTTGCTTTTTATGCTCAGCGATTTGTGTTGCATGTGAACCTCGTATTGCAAAAATTGTAGCGCTTCACGTGTCGTTCGTCGTAAGAAAACCTTTGTTGATTCTTCACAAAAGCTTGTCATTTTTGTGAAGGTTTTTCTTCACCTTTGAAGCACCTGAAGAAAAATTAATTTTGAAGGAAAACTTGCCTTCCTCCAAGAAGTGAAAAGGAGGGTAAAACTATCTCCTTGAAGTTTGAATCTTTCCTTTTCCTTTTAGCTTTCTTGTCAACACAAGTATGCTATCTTTCCTTGTTACACAACAAGATTGAATAGCTTGATGGTAGAGTGTTGGCCTCTTACCCTCATGGGGTGGGTTCAACCGTCCTTCATGCAAAGGTTTAGAGGGCCTTCCTATGCATGCAGCCAATGGAACCTCGGTGCCATAGAGTTGTCGATCGAGTTTACCTTGATCGCCCGCCTTGGTCGTAGGTGGGGTGGTTGTTGTCATTGTCTGTCTTTGCGCATTGCACACAAAAAATTGTGCCTCCCTTATTTTTGCTACACAATGAAGATGTCATTGTTTGTGGATTATGGGAGAGAAGCAGCACGTCGCATGCACATGCAACCCGCTTTTTCCCCTTCCAAAAAATACCTCGGATACCAGTGAAAGGGTGGTGGTAATGCGGGTGTTAGTCTCCACCCAACCGTGCTATCTTATAGCCTCCCCCTAGCGTACACACTATTCGGCCATGCCGATGGCCTTGCTCGTAGGACCCATGTCGTTACAAAAACTAACATCATGGTTTGACATCTTGGTCATGCATTATCATTAGGTCGCTATACCAATGTGCATGAACAAGATAAAGAATGATTAGGGACTAATTCATAACAAAGAGATATATTTTTGCGACATGCATCTTTCACAAAAAGGGTTTGGTAAGGTGTTGCTTTATTGAACAAAGAGAATTAATTGAGTGAAAAGCAATCAAATCAACCAACTAACTACTAGCAAAGGTTTACAGATCTTGAGCACTCGCACCCATAAAAGGCACCTATGGTGATGTAGCAACTCCATTTGCAGACAAGAAACTCTAAGTTCCAAGAAGGGATCTCCATAGATCCTCCAACCTTTCCATTCCAAGGCCAAGAGCCCCCTCAACCCCATAGCCCATCATTGTACTAAACTTAGGTAGGTGTGTGTGTGTGTGTGTGTGTGTGCTTGTGCGTGAAAGGGCCTACAAAGCCATACATAAGAAGCCTTATTTTGCATGTACTCATGTGGAAGCCATGAGGTTGGCATACTGGATATAGAGCATCGGGGGTGAAGGTTTCATGATTAACTTTTGCATTTGAGAAAGTAGGAACCTCAAATCAATCGAAAGCACCCGATGGGTCTGCAAGACCATGTTCATTCGTGCAACCTCATTTTGTCAATGATCGGATGCTAAATGCAATGGATCACACCTTATTCAAATTTTTGGGTCCGCCCCATAAGGGCCCCCCTTCCCACATACCTCACTTTAGCACATCAAGGCCTTAAGCCCCTCAAACAATACAAACTGTTTCACCATGGTGCCCTTAGCTCCTACACTGGTAGCCATTCTAACATTATCCTCTTTGCCAAAAAGGATTTGAGGTTCAAGAAAATCCCACCAAAGTTATAGCTCCACAAAAATACTTAAGGGAATAGCTCAAAGAAGATGTAGTTCCCATAGCCAAACAAAATAATGTGAAAAAATTCAATACCAGTATTACCCTACTAGCTTCAAACCAAGGATTTGCAAATGTTTGTCTCTAATTTTTTGCATTCAATTGGACACAAAGCATGGTCGCGTCAGCTTCACAAAGATGACAAAATTTGTACAAGAATTGGATACTACTTGACAACCAGTCAGACCATTCTCACTAGCACATACTTGCACCAAATCTTTCACACAAGCCGTGCCAATATTGGCATTCACTCTAAAGGTTTTGTGAACATGAGCCACTTTTGTGGCTATAAGCGCATTTTTTGTAAATTCTAGTTCTCATAGACCACAAAAGGCTCATGAAAACCTTTGACGAATTTGTTCTCAAGACATGTAGGAAGTTGAACAAAATAGAAATAAATAATTTAATATAAATTGTTATTGTTTAAGAGCAATCTTTTAAGTACAATCGAGCAAAAATCGCTCAAAAGTTTTGATATCTCATGTAGACCCCTTAAAAACTTTTAGAGTAGATTGAATTTTTTTTGAAAAATACATGGATATGTATACAATGAGAATCTATGCATACACTATTTTTAAAAAAAGACTGTCGACTTGTTTTAGGCCTCCAAAACATGTATGTTGTTATATTTAAAAGCCAGTTTTGTGGCTTCTTATTACTTTTAGAAAGTTATTTTTTGTTATTTAATATTTTTTTGGGATAAATGGTATATTAAAATTTTCATCTATATTATAGGACCTTAATGATAGACTATGATCAAGGTTTCTTGCAAAATAGGCAATCTTAGAGCCAATTTTATAGGATGAGATGCCAAGCCACTATTGTGGCTAGAGCCACTTAAGTGGCTCAAACACAAAACTAATGTTGCACACCACATTTTTTAAGTTATATTTTGTGTTGCAAACTATACTATGGTATCAACGTGAACTTTAAACTTAGTATTAAGACAATTGTGTAATATAATTCTAGTTTTTCATATTTTTGAATGCAAAGTGCATATGTCATTTTAGGTGTTTAGCTAGGTGTTTAGCTTATGTCGGTTTGAAACATAAGTCCTACCAAAATATGAACGCATGGTGCTTTGGTGCTTGGTTAAGGCATTTCCTTACTCTCTTCATAACTAGAGATAATGTATGGTGTGAGTTAAAGCTATTTCTTATTTTGTGACATGATATGCTATTGATATAAACCAAGGATGCTATCTTGCTTTTTGCTAATATGAGTTATGTATATGATTCCTATAGGCAAACACTGCTACAAGATTAATCATAACATAAGAGTAATGCTGATCCTCGTGATGTCTCCTACTCGGAGTTCTATTATGTTTAAATACACATAAAAAATTCTCTCAAAATTCTAACAAGATTAACATTGGTATACATTAGTATAATTTTGCATTATGGCCTTTAATAGGTTGTTTGCTAGTTCTAGGTTTGTGTGACATGAATAACAACCAGAGTTCCGTCATGGCACCTGTCTTCTCAAATCCATGTAAGCTAAGTACTACTTATTACTGGGTTGGATGGTGGCAGGTAAGAGTTGGACTCTCTCACTTAGCTAGGATCAGCAACAACTTCTGAACGGATTACACTTTTTGAATTAATTTTTTTAAATCTAGAAATTCTTGATCATGTGATGTTGTAATTTGATATACAACTTGATTTTGTAATCATATATTATTGATAATTGAAATTTTAAATGTCATATGGTCTCTACTTTCCTTTAGTATGTTGCTTTCTAGAGTATTATGTTTCAATAATTGATCTTGTATGGGTCATGTATACGAAGGGTTTTCTAACATAAACTCTCTCACACACACATCCTTGGGATTACTTTGAGATTGCAAATGTAGGAGCAGATCCTTAATGAAGTACATCATATCTACTTTGGATATGGTTGCTCAACATCATGACAACATAGTGCAAATTCTTTTTTGAGAAATGAGGACATTTGGTATCTTCTCAAAATCTTATAATGTCAAAATAAAGTTTTACTTGTATTAATTGTGTGTGATTTTGTATATGTATGGTCTCTTCATTGTATGGTTCAATAGATTGTAAAATCAATCTATTGTTAGATTTTTACTATAAACTCTCTCTTTTTGTCTCTAGCTAGCTTATGGTCAGGTCAGCACCATACAATGGATGCGGATTTGGACCCTTTATGTTTCGCTTGACCCACCCATTCCAAATGGAAGGGTTGGTGGGTTTTGGTGCCTAACTCGGTCAAGGTCCTTTTAGTACCTTGGCCGTTGTGTATCTCTTGACCCACCCACTCCAAATAGAAGGGTTGGTGACCTCCAAGCGCTCTAACTTTGTCAAAGACCTTTATGGATGCATATATGTGTGTATAGTACTGCCATTCATGCTTGATCCACCCATTCCAAACGAAAGGGTTGATGCCCTCGAGTGCCGAACTTGGTCAAGGACACAAGTAAATACACATTTTGATATTTCTAACTTAAATCAATATGTTTGCAATATTTTAGATTTTGGTATCTCTTATTGAAATCCATATGTTTGCAATCTTTAGATTTCTTAGTACCAATGATATCTATGTTTTAATCTCTTATACTTCAAATACTTGTATAGCTAAATCTATGTCAATGTTATACCATTCTATATATTGCTTTGAAGACAAAATATTTACCTATGCTTGATAGCTTATCAGTGATTACATTTTTTATACTTTGGTTTAATTACACAATTTGGTGTTATTTATGCAAGACGTTAATTCTTCAAAATGACATCCTCTTCTAAACTAAACTAGGGGAAGGAACAACACACATATACAATCAAAGGTAAGAGCTTCACTTACTTGATAAGACCTTAGTCAAGAAAAAAAATTTTCAAACACCTGTGAACTATTAGTAGTTTAAACATTTGGTTAAAAACAATAATCCTTTCAGTTTTAATTGGAAGTGAACTTTTGAACATAAGTTGTAGACATAATATAAGTTTCAGATTTGCTAGCAAGATTGGACATGGGTGCCTCAAAGCAGATTGACACCTTACCCTTGTAGCGGGTTTAACAGCTAACCCCTTACCCTGGGTAGATTCAAGTTTACTCAACCCTTTAACACCCCCCCCTCGCCCCCCAAACAACCCAGAAAAGCAACTTTTTAGTCCCCCCCTACCAGAAAAGCAGCAACCCCCTTACCCTAAGTGAATCCAAGTTTACTCAAACCCTTACCCTTTATTTATTAAGAAATTGACTAGATTTAATATCCCTGAAATGCTTGTGGCTTTTTTGAGGTGTTGGCAATACATAGATAATATGTTCTGATTAACAATGAATTTGTTATGCAATGTTTATGTCATAACAACCCCTTGTCCAAAGAGGACCCCTACTCTATTTACCCCTAAGACATCATATGCCTCATTCTAGCAAAATATTACTGGAAATATAAACACATGACTTGGAGGAGGATAGATCCACTTGGTAGACTATCCTCCACCAAGTACGATCTATTCTTAGAAATGGGGGTCGGCCTCCCTCTGTGTGTGTGTGTGTGTGCACGCGCACGCATGTGCGTGCGCTCAACACCCCCCCCCCCGCCCCCCCGCGCGACATACACACATACATCCAAAATAATTTTCCATATATATACATACACACATATTCAAAATAACTTTGCATACACACACTCAATCCGTGAGTTTCTCACAGGACCATGACTTTTTCTTATGCATGGTTTCGCTGCGTGACCCCTTGTCCCAAGAGGACCCCTACTCTATTTACCCCTAAGACATCATATGCCTCATTCTAGCAAAATATTACTGGAAATATATACACATGACTTGGCGGAGGATAGATCCACTTGGTAGACTATCCTCCACCAAGTGCAATCTATTCTCAGAAATGGGGGTCAGCCTCTGTGTGTGTGTGTGTGTGTGTGTGCACGCGTGCGTGAGCTCAACCCCCACCCCCCCCCCCCCCCCCCCCCCCCCGCGCGACATACACACACACATCCAAAATAATTTTCCATATATACACATACAAACATATTCAAAATAACTTTGCATACACACACTCAATCCGTGAGTTTCTCACAGGACCATGACTTTTTCTTATGCATGGTTTCACTGCGTGACCTTATCTTTGCATGAGTTTAACACAAGAAACTCTTAGAGGGTAGTTTTTTAACTAGCCTTTTTGTGAGAATACTTGGTTGCCATTTTTGACTAGCGAGCTTATATAGCAAAAGTGCATACACGCGGGTGCGCACACACACACACACACACACACACACCACCCTTGGGTCAAAAGAAGGCAATATACACACACACACACACACATAGGTTTTAGTATAAATTTCTCATTATTACATGCATAAACATGTCCTTTTTTATATCTCTGTGTCTCTCTCTCTCTCTCACCGCAACAATCATTTATGTAGATGTTTACATAGCTCCTCACTTGGAATTAAAGACTAATTTGGGTTTCTCAGTTGGAGAATAATGGGCTTGAGTTTCTTCTCCATACCCCTATCTAGCTTATATAATTATGCGTCACACACACACTTCCCTATTTCTACACTTACGTACACATGGTTCACGTAGTTGGAATCTTCATCTTAGAGAAAATTATCTCATATTTATGGATAAGGCTTTCCTCCTTATTAGCAATGTATTTTTGATCCCATTGTTTGGCTAGGAATGTATTGCAAATAGTTTCTTCCTCTAATCATGTGCGAGTATCCTTGACTTCAATATCATCACCTACCCTTGTTACATGGACCCAATTCATGCTACCTTCTTGGGAACATGGCTCTTTCTACCTCAAGTTAACTCCTTGACTCAAGGTATTGAATTTGCTATTCTTGATACAAGCTAGACCAAAAAAAGGGGGTCGCTTGGGTTACGTTGAATAGCACATGGTTGTAGCTGTGTGCATTTAAGACAATTGGGTGACTATTAAAGTGATGCTTTATTAAAGGCTAGTCTTTTTCTCATAGATACATTGAATACTAAAGATAAAAATGTATCCGGTTTAGTATACTTAATTTAGAACTAGTATGTGACCCACGCTTTGCTACGGCCAAGGAAACATCGTCTATATTCTCATAGGGCTATCGTATTTTCCAATTGGAACATTTGCCATTACTCTCCTCCTACATGTGTAGTCTATCACATTTTCAAAAGTAATGCATGGCACGAACTTTTAATAGATGTTGCAAAGCATTCTTTGATACCAAGATTTGGAGCTTCTAATAGACATTATTCTTCATGAGGTGCTAGCCCTTTGCTCAACAAACTTAGGAGTCCTCTAATTCTATTGGGGTGGGCATGTGTGTGTGTGTGTACATACACACACACACACATATATATATGTATATGTACATATATATGTATATATATAGATGTGTGTGTGTATATATATATATATATACACACATATATATATATATATACATATATATATATATATATATGTAGAGAGAGAGAGTCCTCCTTTTGGTCTACTTTCATCTAGCAATGCTACGAAGCTTGATTATAGAGATGAGATAAGTTAGCATGGTGTGAAGAGATGAAAGCTAAGAGAGTCAATGTAATATTTTTTTTTTTTGAAAATGGAGTGGGTTCTAAAATTGGCTTCAATGATAGGAACACAATTGGATTCAATGTCTCTTCTCCACTCTCTTGCTTGCTCATCTTTCTTATGAGCAAGACATGATAGTAGTGCACATCATAACCGCCTATATAATAAGAAGGACATCTTTCCATTCATCTACTTAGAGTTGAAAAAGTTGCTATCAAGTCAAAAGTACAAACTGGGTAAGCTTGCAAGCTTTTAACGATGAAGGCCCATATCTGCTACACCGTGTAATTATAAAACTTTTCATATATAAGAGTAGAAGTATGAAAAGATTAGGGCTCATACTTTACAATGTACCAAGAAAGCTTCCAATTTGAAAGAGATGAGTTGAATTTCTTTTAATATTAGGAATGTGATTGACTATTCCATCTATGTTGCTCTCTAGATGCCTTGCTTGCATCTCTATCTATGTTTTGTGCATAAGCATACTAATGTTCTACGTCATCATTTTTAATAATATAATGCATAAGTAGCTTAGTACAATAAGGTGCACTTTATTTGTTCATGTA